>NW_027195985.1:110000-118488 GCF_038502225.1 Cherax quadricarinatus | reverse complement strand
CAGGAGAGCTTAGGACCCACTAGGGGTAGGGTGAAAAACGCGGGATAGTGGGAAACTGATGGACAGAGCACACTGGCAGAAAAATGAAAAAAAAGGAATATGAAAAAGATGAATGGAGAAAAGGTAGGGAGAGAAGAAAGGATCATGTCAAGTCACGAGTGTTCTGAAGTTTGGAACATTTGACAATGTAAGGAGAAAGGAAGACATCTACAGAGACAAAACCAGCATTAAGATTCATAAATGGAAAACTGTGTATATAGGGATGCTTCAACAAGACGACGGTTGTGAAGGCTAGAAGTAGAATAAACACTTTGGCAAAAGACCAGTCAGTCGGATGACCCCAATTTCTAACATGACAGAAAAGAGCATTATTGGAATCGGCGAGTCCAACACTTTTTTGTACTCTTTAATTAAGTCTGTCAGAAAGAGAGCGGCCGTTTTTTCATTTTTCTCCCCAGTGTTGTGTTGTGACACCACTACATCACTTTCCAGACTATTCCACTTACTGATAGCTCTGTCACTGAAGAAATACTTCTTAACATCCCTGTGATTCATTTGGGTCTTCAGCTTCCAGTTGTGACCACTTGTTGCTGTGTCCCATCTCTGGAACATTCTGTCTATGTCCATTTTGTCAATTCCTCTCAGCATTCTATATGTCATTAACATATGACCCCTATGACTCCTGTCCTCCAGTGTCGTCAGGTCGATTCCTCTCTTCGCAGGAAATGTCCCTTAGCTCCGGGACTAGTCTTGTTACCTAGCTTGGCTAGGTGTGGGTTCCAAAGTGGGAGTGTGTGTGTGTGTGTGTGTGTGTGTGTGTGTGTGTGTGTGTGTGTGTGTGTGTGTGTGTGTGTGTGTGTGTGTGTGTGTGTGTGTGTGTGTGTGTGTGTGTATGCGCGTGTGTGTGCATGTGCGTGTGTATGCGCGTGTGTGTGCATGTGCGTGCGTGCGTGCGTGCGTCTGAGTTCATCTGAGGGAGTGATAATTATTAACGGGTTGACATCAAGGGGCCCAAGGTTGGAAACCTGGAGACTTTTCATGTCTGATTTTGAAAGTGACTCCAGCATTGTCATAGCTGGAAAGAGACCAGCACCCACACCTGTAGAGAGACCAGCACCCACACCTGTAGAGACCAGTACCCACACCTGTAGAGACCAGTACCCACACCTATAGAGAGACTGCTACCCACTCTTATATATCAGAGAAGTTATTGCAACACATGCACGTGGGGCGGTGAAGACTATTTTATGTTCAATTCCAGAGAAGAAAGTTCATCAGGGGAATTCCAGCAGGATAATAAGAGACGCAGGACCGACGCTTCACCATCACTTGCTCTCAACATTACCTTCATAAAGTATTGTGCTGTAACACCATCACTTCCCCCTCCCCCCCACATCATTCAATATGGTGTCACCATCGGTCGACTCTGACGACAGTATGCAAAACGCCCAGCGTTTTACATGTTATAGAAAAAACAGTAGCAGCAAGAGTAAGAATAAACGCTGGTTACACTCACTTATATATTCATGAAAAACATTTGTACAATGTATATACTGTATTTTATGTTTTTTTTACTAGTAAGAGATTAATGAATAAAATTGTAAAAGCTCTATAGATTATTATTTACCCATTGTTTGATAGTGCACACCTCTAAAATGCTGGACCCAGAGCTGTAGCTTTTCTCATAAGGGGTCAAGAGCTGTAACACTTGTTACCCCTTTGGGTAGGGTTATCCTAGGTAATTTTACCCCGTTGGGTCCAGGAGCTTACCTTTGTTAAACTATGAGACCAAGAGCTGTAGCTTATCACCTTGAGGGATCAACTTTGGGACCTCAGGAGCTGCCTTATGTACATGACAGATAAGAACTTAAATAAAATGTTAACTAGAGTAATAAACTCTAGGGACAACAAACGCCACATTTCAGTTACTCGAGTCTTGAAAAAATATAAAAACAAAATCCTGATGACGCAGTTTTGATCCGAGGAAATAGGACTATTTTCATATTTAAAAACCTTGACACTAGGAAACAGACCTATACAGTTCTGAGACACTCTGCCAAAATTTAAGTACTTAAATATAACTTTGAGAAAATAAAAATAAATCTTGTTGATGCAGTCTTGATCAGAGGAATTGAAGCTCGTGTGCATAGCGTGATTGGAGGGTCCACGACATAGCGAGATATATCTTGACGATCCACGACATACAGCGACATATCCTGAGGATCCACGACATAGAGAGACATATCCTGAGGGTCCACGACATAGCGAGATATATCTTGACGATCCACGACATACAGCGACATATCCTGAGGATCCACGACATAGAGAGACATATCCTGAGGGTCCACGACATAGCGAGATATAACCTGAGGGTCCACGACATAGCGAGATATAACCTGAGGGTCCACGACATAGCGAGATATAACCTGAGGGTCCACGACATAGCGAGATATAGCCTGAGGGTCCACGACATAGCGAGATATAACCTGAGGGCCCACGACATAGCAAGATATACCCTGAGGGTCCACGACATAGCGAGATATAGACTGAGGGTCAACGACATAGCGAGATATAGACTGAGGGTCAACGACATAGCGAGATATAGCCTGAGGGTCCACGACATAGCGAGATATAGCCTGAGGGTCCACGACATAGCGAGATATAACCGGATGGTTCACGACAAAGCGAGATATAACCTGAGGGTCAACGACATAGCGAGATATAACCTGAGGATCCACGACATAGCTAGATATAACCTGAGGATCCACGACATGGCGAGATATAACCTGAGGATCCACGACATAGCTAGATATAACCTGAGGATCCACGACATATCCAGATATAACCTGAGGGTCCACGACATAGCGTGATATAACCTGAGGGTCCACGACATAGCGAGATATAGCCGGAGGGTACACGACATAGCAAGATATAACCTGAGTGTCCACGACATAGCGAGATATGGACTGGGGGTCCACGACATAGCGAGATATAGCCTGAGGGTCAATGACATAGCGAGATATAGCCTGAGGGTTCATGACATAGCGAGATATAACCCGAGGGTTCACGACATAGCGAGATATAACCTGAGGGCCCACGACATAGCCAGATACAACCTGAGGATCCACGACATAGCTAGATATAACCTGAGGGTCCACGACATAGCGAGATATAACCTGAGGATCCACGATATAGCTAGATATATCCAGAGGATCCACGACATATCCAATTATAACCTGAGGGTCCACGACATAGCGAGATACAGCCTGAGGGTCCACGACATAGCTAGATATAAACCTGAGGGTCCACGATATAGCTATATATAATCCAGAGGGTCCACGACATAGCTAGATATAATCCAGAGGGTCCACGACATAGCTAGATATAATCCTGAGGGTCCACGACATAGCTAGATATAATCCTGAGGGTCCACGACATAGCTAGATATAATCCTGAGGGTCCACGACATAGCTAGATATAATCCTGAGGGTCCACGACATAGCTAGATATAATCCTGAGGGTCCACGACATAGCTAGATATAATCCTGAGGGTCCACGACATAGCTAGATATAATCCTGAGGGTCCACGACATAGCTAGATATAATCCTGAGGGTCCACGACATAGCTAGATATAATCCTGAGGGTCCACGACATAGCTAGATATAATCCTGAGGGTCCACGACATAGCTAGATATAATCCTGAGGGTCCACGACATAGCTAGATATAATCCTGAGGGTCCACGACATAGCTAGATATAATCCTGAGGGTCCACGACATAGCTAGATATAATCCTGAGGGTCCACGACATAGCTAGATATAATCCTGAGGGTCCACGACATAGCTAGATATAATCCTGAGGGTCCACGACATAGCTAGATATAATCCTGAGGGTCCACGACATAGCTAGATATAATCCTGAGGGTCCACGACATAGCTAGATATAATCCTGAGGGTCCACGACATAGCTAGATATAATCCTGAGGGTCCACGACATAGCTAGATATAATCCTGAGGGTCCACGACATAGCTAGATATAATCCTGAGGGTCCACGACATAGCTAGATATAATCCTGAGGGTCCACGACATAGCTAGATATAATCCTGAGGGTCCACGACATAGCTAGATATAATCCTGAGGGTCCACGACATAGCTAGATATAATCCTGAGGGTCCACGACATAGCTAGATATAATCCTGAGGGTCCACGACATAGCTAGATATAATCCTGAGGGTCCACGACATAGCTAGATATAATCCTGAGGGTCCACGACATAGCTAGATATAATCCTGAGGGTCCACGACATAGCTAGATATAATCCTGAGGGTCCACGACATAGCTAGATATAATCCTGAGGGTCCACGACATAGCTAGATATAATCCTGAGGGTCCACGACATAGCTAGATATAATCCTGAGGGTCCACGACATAGCTAGATATAATCCTGAGGGTCCACGACATAGCTAGATATAATCCTGAGGGTCCACGACATAGCTAGATATAATCCTGAGGGTCCACGACATAGCTAGATATAATCCTGAGGGTCCACGACATAGCTAGATATAATCCTGAGGGTCCACGACATAGCTAGATATAATCCTGAGGGTCCACGACATAGCTAGATATAATCCTGAGGGTCCACGACATAGCTAGATATAATCCTGAGGGTCCACGACATAGCTAGATATAATCCTGAGGGTCCACGACATAGCTAGATATAATCCTGAGGGTCCACGACATAGCTAGATATAATCCTGAGGGTCCACGACATAGCTAGATATAATACTCACCTAGTTGAGGTTGCGTGGGTCGAGTCCAAGCTCCTGGCCCCGCCTCTTCACTGATCGCTACTAGGTCACTCTCTCTGAACCGTGAACTTTATCATACCTCTGCTTAAAGCTATGTATGGATCCTGCCTCCACTACATCGCTTCCCAAACTATTCCACTTACTGACTACTCTGTGGTTGAAGAAATACTTCCTAACATCCCTGTGATTCATCTATGTCTTCAACTTCCAACTGTGTCCCCTTGTTACTGTGTCCAATCTCTGGAACATCCTGTCTTTGTCCACCTTGTCAATTCCTCTCAGTATTTTGTATGTCGTTATCATGTCCCCCCTATCTCTCCTGTCCTCCAGTGTCGTCAGGTTGATTTCCCTTAACCTCTCCTCGTAGGACATACCTCTTAGCTCTGGGACTAGTCTTGTTGCAAACCTTTGCACTTTCTCTAGTTTCTTTACGTGCTTGGCTAGGTGTGGGATCCAAAATGGTGCCGCATACTCCAATATGGGCCTAACGTACACGGTGTACAGGGTCCTGAACGATTCCTTATTAAGATATCGGAATGCTGTTCTGAGGTTTGCTAGGCGCCCATATGCTGCAGCAGTTATTTGATTGATGTGCGCTTCAGGAGATGTGCCTGGTGTTATACTCACCCCAAGATCTTTTTCCTTGAGTGAGGTTTGTAGTCTCTGGCCCCCTAGACTGTACTCCGTCTGCGGTCTTCTTCGACTTTCCCTAATCTTCATGACTTTGCACTTGGTGGGATTGATCTCCAGGAGCCAATTGCTGGACCAGGTCTGCAGCCTGTCCAGATCCCTTTGTAGTTCTACCTGGTCTTCGATCGAGTGAATTCTTCTCATCAACTTCACGTCATCTGCAAACAGGGACACCTCAGAGTCTATTCCTTCCGTCATGTCGTTCACAAATACCAGAAACAGCACTGGTCCTAGGACTGACCCCTGTGGGACCCCCCTGGTCACAGGTGCCCACTCTGACACCTCGCCACGTACCATGACTCGCTGCTGTCTTCCTGACAAGTATTCCCTGATCCATTGTAGTGCCTTCCCTGTTATCCCTGCTTGGTCCTCCAGTTTTTGCACCAATCTCTTGTGTGGAACTGTGTCAAACGCCTTCTTGCAGTCCAAGAATATGCAATCTACCCACCCCTCTCTCTCTTGTCTTACTGCTGTCACCATGTCATAGAACTCCAGTAGGTTTGTGACACAGGATTTCCCGTCCCTAAAACAATGTTGGCTGCTGTTGATGAGATCATTCCTTTCTAGGTGTTCCACCACTCTTCTCCTGATAATCTTCTCCATGATTTTGCATACTATACATGTCAGTGACACTGGTCTGTAGTTTAATGCTTCATGTCTGTCTCCTTTTTTAAAGATTGGGACTACATTTGCTGTCTTCCATGCCTCAGGCAATCTCCCTGTTTCGATAGATGTATTAAATATTGTTGTTAGGGGTACACATAGCGCCTCTGCTCCCTCTCTCAATACCCATGGGGAGATGTTATCTGGCCCCATTGCCTTTGAGGTATCTACCTCACTCAGAAGCCTCTTCACTTCTTCCTCGGTTGTGTGCACTGTGTCCAGCATGGTGTGCCCCACCTCTCCGTCTTTCTGGAGCTCCTTCTGTCTCCTCTGTGAACACTTCTTTGAATCTCTTATTGAGTTCCTCACATACTTCACGGTCATTTCTTGTTGTCTCTCCTCCTTCCTTCCTTAGCCTGATTACCTGGTCCTTGACTGTTGTTTTCCTCCTGATGTGGCTGTACAACAGTTTCGGGTCAGATTTGGCTTTCGCTGCTATGTCATTTTCATATTGTCTTTGGGCCTCCCTTCTTATCTGTGCATATTCGTTTCTGGCTCTACGACTGCTCTCCTTATTCTCCTGGGTCCTTTGCCTTCTATATTTCTTCCATTCCCTAGCACACTTGGTTTTTGCCTCCCTGCACCTTTGGGTAAACCATGGGCTCATCCTGGCTTTTTCATTATTCCTGTTACCCTTGGGTACAAACCTCTCCTCAGCCTCCTTGCATTTTGTTGCTACATATTCCATCATCTCATTAACTGGCTTCCCTGCCAGTTCTCTGTCCCACTGAACCCCGTTCAGGAAGTTCCTCATTCCTGTGTAGTCCCCTTTCTTGTAGTTTGGCTTCATTCGTCCTGGCCTTCCTGCTTCTCCCTCCACTTGTAGCTCTACTGTGTATTCGAAGCTTAAAACCACATGGTCACTGGCCGCAAGGGGTCTTTCATATGTGATGTCCTCGATATCTGCACTACTCAAGGTGAATACTAAGTCTAGCCTTGCTGGTTCATCCTCTCCTCTCTCTCTTGTAGTGTCCCTTACGTGTTGGTACATGAAGTTTTCCAGTACCACCTCCATCATCTTAGCCCTCCATGTATCTTGACCCCCATGCGGGTCCAAGTTCTCCCAATCGATCTCCTTGTGGTTAAAGTCACCCATGATCAGGAGCTTTGCCCTGCACGCATGAGCTCTTCTGGCCCCTCTAGCCAGTGTGTCAACCATCGCTCCATTGTTCTCGTCGTACTCTTGCCTTGGCCTCCTGCTGTTCTGTGGTGGGTTATACATCACTGCTATTACCACCTTGGGACCTCCAGAGTGAAGCGTTCCCGCTATGTAATCACTTTCTTCTCCGCTGTCTCCTCTCTCCAGCTCATCAAAATTCCAGCGATTTTTGATCAGCAATGCCACTCCTCCACCCCCCCTGTTCCCTTTGTCTTTCCTCAGGACTTGGTATCCCATTGGAAAGATGGCATCTGTTATCATACCTGTAAGATTGGTTTCTGTGAGAGCTATGATGTCCGGTGATGCCTCTTTGACTCTTTCATGCCACTCCTCCCACTTATTTGTTATACCATCAGCGTTTGTGTACCATACCTTCAGTTTCCTTTCCAACACTGTGGTTTGTGGGGCCTGTGAGGGTGGGAGACCTGGTGGCATACTGTGGGATTCTATAGCTCGGTGTTGGGTGGAGGCTGTGGGTATGGATTGTAGTGTGTGTTGGGATGGTGTGATAGGTTGTATGGTTCTGAGAATAGTTGTGTGTGTGCTTGCCCTTGCTGTTCTGTTCTGCTCTGACTGATCTCTGCTGGTTCCATCCTTGTCTCTTTTCCTAGCTCCTTTCGCTTTTTTGTCCTCTCCCTCAGCCGCTGTCGTTCTGATTTTGTTCTGTCTCTGTCTAGGAACACCCTCTTGTACTCTTCCGAGTATTTCAATCGTGGTTTCTCTTGGAGGATCCTGTTCCGCACTGTTTCCGTCCTGAGAATCAGCTTGATTGGTCGGTTTCTCCCCTTCGAGTACCCCCCTATTCTCTGAAAATTTACAATCTCGTCCATCTCTTCACCTATTTCCGTGATGATTTTCTCAATCTCCTTACTTTCTTCCTGCTGCCTTTCAGTGTGTGTCCTTTCCTCTCTCTCCTGAAGCCCATGGATGAACACTGATTTTGCCCTTTCCTCCTCCCATTGCCTCACCCTCTGTGACTCTTGATCCTGCCTGTATGTGGTCAGTTTCTCCCTTGATTTTTCCAGTGGCTCTTGATAGCATGGTTGTGCCTCAGCATTCGACCTATCACCCTCTCCGTCTGCAACCAGCTGTTCTTCCCTTCCACTCCTTGGCTCTTTTTGGCAGGTTGATATGACCTTAGTGTGTGTGTGTGTGTGTGTGTGTGTGT
>NW_027195985.1:100000-105000 GCF_038502225.1 Cherax quadricarinatus | reverse complement strand
GTCTTGTTAGAGGCTTACGGTGGCGCCTTAATTAAAGTACCATTGCATAAAGTGTTTTTGGAAATCCCCGACTATGTGGGTTGGATAACTGTTGGCGTATCTAGTAAAGAATTCCCCATTCAGGTTGTTGGACTGTTGATCGGAAATGATGTATACCACCAACGTATTTGTTGGTGATAAATAACTCTTCTGAAACTCATTATGCTTTAGAAGCATTAAACGATGGTCCAGCATTATTTCCCTTAAACATTATTACTCGTGCTATGTCTCGCTCCGCAGATTGTGAAGAGCCATCTAAAAATAAAGACCTGGGTTTAGATTTGCTATTCAGTAATGCAATACAAACTGGATCCTTTAAACCTAGTCAAGCCATGATTAACCCCGAGTGTTCCGCTGGAAAAGGTCTCGGAAGAAATGACCTGATTCAGGCTCAAACTTTAGATCCAGACTTGAATCATTGTAGAAGTATAGCAGTTTCTGAGGAACAGGCCAAACTATTAGAAAACTGTTATTATTACAAGGATGGTATCCTTATGAAAAAGGAGAAAAGTAATGGTTCCAAAGACGTGAGGAGTTTAGTAGTATTGCCAACTTCTTTCCGAGATACCACTCTTGAATTTTCTCATAATAGTCCTCTAGGTGGACATCTTGGAACAAGGAAGACTTTAGGAAAAATAGTAAAACATTTTTATTGGCCTAAGATGGGGGAAAAGGTGAGTAAATATGTTAAAAAATGTCATATTTGCCAGAAGGCAGGTAAGCCTGCTCATAAACCCTCACCGGCCCCCTGATTCTTATTCCTGCTCGAGGAGAACCTTTCTCTCGTCTAATTATTGATTGTGTGGGACCCCTGCCAAAGACCCGTCAGGGAAACCAATATTTCTTTACAATCATGGATACTAGTACAAGATATTCGGAAGCTATCCCTGTTAGGAAAATTACTTCTCGGGTGATTGTTCGTTCCTTATTAAAGTTCTTTTCTCAAGTGGGAATCCCCAGAGAAATTCAGTCAGACCAAGGAACGAACTTTACTTCTAAAACTTTCAGAGAAGCAATGTCCCACTTGGGTATTGAATCTTTGTTGTCCACTAGTTATCACCCTCAATCCCAAGGAGCTCTGGAGCGCTTTCACCAGACTCTAAAATCTATGCTAAGAGCATATTGTGAACAGTTTTCCCAAGATTGGGATGAGTTTCACTCCGTTCGAACTCATCTACGGGCATCAGGTCCGAGGCCCACTAGCAGTATTGAAAGATACTTGGACTGGCAAGACAACATCCTCTACAAAATCATCACCAGCTCTGATGCAGGAACGTTTGCCTTTCGCTAGAGACTTAGCCGCAGAAAATTTGGCGAATGCTCAAAGGAAAATGAAAATTTGGTACGACAAACGAGCGAAACCCCGTTCATTTCAACCTAAAGATTTAGTAACGGTTCAGAGGTTAGTTTCCGGTCATGCTCTCTTACCACGTTACCAAGGTCCTTATGAAGTCGTGAGTAAATGATGTAAATTATGTAGTTAAGATACCTGGAAAACGGAACAAAGTATTTCACATAAATCAACTGAAATCTTATCATTCCAAAACACTACCTACCACATCCATCATTACCTTATCTACAATCAGAGAAAATACATCATCAGAAGGTGTCAAAACAGCCGACGCTCACCTTAAAAATTCTGAGGCTCTACTCAATCTTGATAAACTTCTTAACAATCTGGACGATTCAAAAAGGCAAGAAATAAGTAACCTAATATTGAATTATAAAAGCTTATTTGGAGATGTGCCAAAAACTTATACTCTAGGCTATCACGAAGTCGAGCTCCTCGATTCGCGTCCAATCAAACAACCACCTGATAGAGTGAGGCCAGCTAAATATTAGATGTTGAAGCAAGAAGCTGACTTTCTTATCGAACATGGCCTGGCAGAACGAAGTAAGAGTCCTTGGGCGTCACCTTGCCTGTTAGTTCCCAAACCAGGCGGAACATTCGGCATGTGTACGGACTACCGTAAGCTTAATTCTGTCACAATACCGGACGGTTACCCTCTTCCTCGAATAGACGACCTGATAGATACCGTCTCCAGCTCTACATTCATGAGTCGACTTGATTTACTGCGAGGGTATTACCAAGTCCCTCTTGCTCCAAAGGATAGAGACAAAACAGCCTTTGCAATTAAAGATGGTTTGTTCAATTACAGAGTTATGCCCTTCGGGTTATGTAACGAGGCCTCAACATTTCAGAGACTTATGAACGAGCTGACTCGACCTTTGGAAGGCGATGAGGCATATCTTGATGATTTGGTAGTGTTTAGTGACTCTTGGGAGGAACACCTTATTGGACTGGAAGCTTTATTCAACTCCCTAGAGCTATAATTTCACAGTCAATCTAGCAAAGTGTGCTTTTGGACAAGCCACTATTAAATACTTAGGTTTTCAAATAGGACAAGGGAAAGTTGTCCCCCTTAACCTTAAAGTAAAGGCCATTACTGAATTCCCTATTCCAAGCTACTACCGAAGATTTTGTCCAAACTTTGCACAATTAGCTGCTCCTCTGACTGAATTAACTAGTCCTAGAGTAACCTTTAAATGGACCCTGGAATGTAATGAAGCTTTTGAAAAATTAAAACGATTCCTTACGTCCTCTCTTGTATTACAAAGTCCCAATTATCACAAACCCTTTATCTTGCATATTGATGCTAGCTGCTACGCTATAGGAGCAGTCTTGCTACAAAATTCATCAGATACTAAAGTTTTGCATCCCATTTGCTATTTCTCATCAAAGTTAAAGTCCCATCAAAGAAATTATTCAACTGTTGAAAAAGAGGCATTAGCCCTGGTAGTTTCTTTAGAGTATTTTGACGAATACTTGGGAACGTCGCCTTATAAAATATCAATATTTTCCGATCACAATCCCTTAACATTTATAAAAACAATGAAATCAAAGACAGTCCGGACTCTGAGGTGGACTCTCAGAATTCAGTCATATTCATTCAGCATTAATCATATAAAAGGTCCGAGTAACGTTCTTGTGGCTAGCGAGGGGCAGTCTAGCGAGGGGCAGTCTAGCGAGGGGCAGTCTAGCGAGGGGCAGTCTAGCGAGGGGCAGTCTAGTGAGGGGCAGTCTAGCGAGGGGCAGTCTAGCGAGGGGCAGTCTAGCGAGGGGCAGTCTAGCGAGGGGCAGTCTAGCGAGGGGCAGTCTAGCGAGGGGCAGTCTAGTGAGGTGCGAGCGAGAGACAGTTTAGCGAGGGTTAGTCTAGCGAGGGGCAGTCTAGCGAGGGGCAGTCTAGCGAGAGGCAGTCTAGCGAGGGGCAGTCTAGCGAGGGGCAGTCTAGCGAGGGGCAGTCTAGCGAGGGGCAGTCTAGCGAGGGGCAGTCTAGCGAGGGGCAGTCTAGCGAGGGGCAGTCTAGCGAGGGGCAGTCTAGCGAGGGGCAGTCTAGTGAGGGGCAGTCTAGCGTAGTGAGGGGCAGTCTAGCGAGGGGAAGTCTAACGAGGGGCAGCCTAGCGTGGGGCAGTCTAGCAATTGGCAGTTTAGCGAGAGGCAGTCTACCTAGGGGCAGTCTAATGAGGGGCAGTCTAGTTAGCGAGGGGTAGTCTAGCGAGGGGCAGTCTAGCGAGGGGCAGTCTAGCGAGAGGCAGTCTATCGAAAGGCAGTCTATCGAGGGGCAGTCTAGAGAGGGGCAGTCTAGCGAGTGGCAGTCTAGCGAGGGGCAAACTAGCGAGGAGCAGACAAGCGGGGGGCAGTCTAGCTAGGGGAAGTCTAGCGAGGGGCAGTCTAGCGAGGGGCAGTCTACAGAGGATCAGTCTAGCGAGGGGCAGTCTAGCGAGGGGCAGTCTAGCGAGGGGCAGTCTAGTGAGGGGCAGTCTAGCGAGGGGCAGTCTAGCGAGGGGAAGTCTAGCGAGGGGCAGTCTAGCGAGGGGCAGTCTAGCGAGGGGCAGTCTAGCGAGGGGCAGTCTAGCGAGGGGCAGTCTAGCGAGGGGCAGTCTAGCGAGGGGCAGTCTAGCGAGGGGCAGTCTAGCGAGTGGCAGTCTAGCGAGGGGAAGTCTAGCGAGGGGCAGTCTAGCGAGGGGCAGTCTAGCGAGGGGCAGTCTAGCGAGGGGCAGTCTAGCGAGGGGCAGTCTAGCGAGGGGCAGTCTAGCGAGAAGCAGTCTAGCGAGGGGCAGCCTACCGAAGGGCAGTCTAGCGAGGGGCAGTCTAGTGAGGGGCAGTCTAGCGAGAGGCAGTCTAGCGAGGGGCGGCCTAGCGAAGGGCAGTCTAGCGAGGGGCAGTCTAGCGAGGGGCAGTCTAGTGAGGGGCAGTCTAGCGAGGGGCAGTCTAGCGAGGGGCAGTCTAGCGAGGGGCAGTCTAGCGAGGGGCAGTCTAGCGAGGGGCAGTCTAGCGAGGGGCAGTCTAGCGAGGGGCAGTCTAGCGAGGGGCAGTCTAGCGAGGGGCAGTCTAGCGAGGGGCAGTCTAGCGAGGCACAGTCTAGCGAGGGGCAGTCTAGCGAGGGGCAATCTAGCGAGGGGCAGTCGCGCCAGGGGCAGTCAAGCGAGGAGCAGCCTAGCGAGGGGCAGTCTAGCGAGGGGCAGTCTAGCGAGGGGCAGTCTAGCGAGGGGCAGTCTAGAGGGGCAGTCTAGCGAGCAGTAGCGAGGGGCAGTCTAGCGAGGGGGGCAGTCTAGCGAGCGTCAGTCTAGCGAGGGGCAGTCTAGCGAGAGGCATTCTAGCGAGGGGCAGTCTAGCGAGGGGCAGTCTAGCGAGGGGCAGTCTAGCGAGGGGCAGTCTAGCGAGGGGCAGTCTAGCGAGGGGCAGTCTTGAGAGGGGCAGTCTAGAGAATGGCAGTCTAGCGAGGGGCAGTCTAGCGAGGGGCAGTCTAGCGAGGGGCAGTCTAGCGAGGGGCAGTCTAGGGAGGGGCAGTCTAGTGAGGGGCAGTCTAGCGAGAGGCAGTCTAGCAAGAGGCAGTCTAGCAAGGGGCAGTATAGCGAGGGGCAGTCTAGCTAGGGGTAGTCTAGCGAGGGGCAGTCTA
>NW_027195985.1:0-95000 GCF_038502225.1 Cherax quadricarinatus | reverse complement strand
CGATAATAGCTAAATCGTAAATATATTGCTTTATATTCTTATTTGACTTATGTTGTTAGGATGTACATAATATGTGCTCAGTTCAAGTCTTGATTGTCAAACTTCTGTAATTATCGCTTGTCGCTCGTTATACTGCCGGCTTCTGAGCTGTGCTGTCCACGGGGCTATCACGTGATCGAGGGGGGGTGTCCTCACCTCTCGTGAAGTATTCAGTCTGCTCTAGACTCTCTTGGTGGTTGGACAGATTGTCTGTCTCATTATTCTTGTTAGTTCTGTAGAACTCTGTTCCCAGAACATTGTATAGATTTAGTGATTTTCGACGTTGTACTGAGGTTGTGTGTCACATAGACACTCTGAACATCTCAGGTCCCGAGCTGTAGCTTCTGACCTAATTTTGTACTGGTTTCTGTGTATTGTCACAGTCAGGGTTTTTCCTATGCTGAACTTAGATTCAGTAGTATGGGAGTTTTGTAACTTTTGTGGAGGATCTGCTGATGGTCCCTACTTAGTGTCGTTATATTATCTCCTTGATCCTGATTGTGTCACAGTCGCTTGTTATATGGCTATTGGGCTTAGCATTCTCTTCATTGTTCAAGCAGACTGTTCTGGTTGCCAGTCGGTCAAGAAGTTAGTTTATGTGAGGACTTTGTCAGTCACTTGTTTAAGTGTAGTCGAGTCGTGAGACATAGTGAACTACTTAGAGCACTTACACGCATACACAAACTTACTTGTACATATTTGTAATATCTTATTAAATGTTAATGTACCAGACGGTACTTAAGAATTATAAATGTGATATGTGCTTTCAGCACAATAATATTGAACTCGAGAGATTGATTTTATTTTGATTGCTGTGATTAATTTAATTTGATAATATACCTCTAGACTTAATAAATTTATTAAATTTTAATTTCTCTAGTTAGTAGCCTACCAGTTGTAATCCTGAAGCACTATTGAATAATACTCAATACTAATGGATAATTGGACAAGGATACTGACTACTTGTTACGAAAACCCAGTAAAAGGCTGGATGCTAGAAGGGCAGTCCTTTCTAGTATTCACTGGAGATCTCTAAGCTTTTAGAATCGCGTTTTTTGTAACAGTGACCATAACACCGAGCACATCACCGGAGGCACACATCAACCAAATAACTGCTGCAGCATACGGGCGCCTGGCAAAACTGAGAATAGCGTACCGATACCTTAATAAGGAATCGTTCAAGACACTGTACACTATGTATGTTAGGCCCATACTGGAGTATGCAGCACCAGTCTGGAACCCACACCTGGTCAAGCACGTGAAGAAGTTAGAGAAAGTACAAAGGTTTGCAACAAGGCTAGTCCCAGAGCTCAGGGGAATGTCGTACGAGGAAAGGTTAAGGGAAATCGGACTGACGACACTGGAGGACAGAAGGGTCAGGGGAGACATGATAACGACATACAAGATACCGCGGGGAATAGACAAGGTGGACAGAGATAGGATGTTCCAGTGAGAGGACACAGGGACAAGGGGTCACAACTGGAAGCTTAAGACTCAGACGAGTCACAAGGACGTTAGAAAGTATTTCTTCAGTCATAGAGTTGTCAGCAAGTGGAATAGCCTAGCAAGTGAAGTAGTGGAGGCAGGAACCATACATAGTTTTAAGAAGAGGTATGACAAAGCTCAGGAAGCAGAGAGAGAGGACCCAGTAGCGATCAGTGAAGAGGCGGGGCCAGGAGCTGAATCTCGACCCCTGCAACTACAATTAGGTGAGTACAATTAGGTGAGTACACATACTCACACACATACACAGTCACACATGGGGGCCAAGATACATGGAGGGCTAAGATGATGGAGGTGGTACTGGAAAACTTCATGTGCCAACACGTAAGGGACACTACAAGAGAGAGAGGAGAGGATGAACCAGCAAGGCTGGACTTAGTATTCACCTTGAGTAGTGCAGATATCGAGGACATCACATATGAAAGACCCCTTGGGGCCAGTGACCATGTGGTTTTAAGCTTCGAATACACAGTAGAGCTACAAGTGGAGGGAGATGCAGGAAGGCCAGGACGAATGAAGCCAAACTACAAGAAAGGGGACTACACAGGAATGAGGAACTTCCTGAACGGGGTTCAGTGGGACAGAGAACTGGCAGGGAAGCCAGTTAATGAGATGATGGAATATGTAGCAACAAAATGCAAGGAGGCTGAGGAGAGGTTTGTACCCAAGGGTAACAGGAATAATGAAAAAGCCAGGATGAGCCCATGGTTTACCCAAAGGTGCAGGGAGGCAAAAGCCAAGTGTGCTAGGGAATGGAAGAAATATAGAAGGCAAAGGACCCAGGAGAATAAGGATAGCAGTCGTAGAGCCAGAAATGAATATGCACAGATAAGAAGAGAGGCCCAAAGACAATATGAAAACGACACAGCAGCGAAAGCCAAATCTGACCCGAAACTGTTGAACAGCCACATCAGGAGGAAAACAACAGTCAAGGACCAGGTAATCAGGCTAAGGAAGGAAGGAGGAGAGACAACAAGAAATGACCGTGAAGTATGTGAGGAACTCAACAAGATATTCAAAGAAGTGTTCACAGAGGAGACAGAAGGGGCTCCAAAAAGACGGAGAGGTGGGGCACACCACCATGTGCTGGACACAGTGCACACAACCGAGGAAGAAGTGAAGAGGCTTCTGAATGAGGTAGATACCTCAAAGGCAATGGGGCCAGATAACATCTCCCCATGGGTATTGAGAGAGGGAGCAGAGGCGCTATGTGTACCTCTAACAACAATATTCAATACATCTATCGAAACAGGGAGATTGCCTGAGGCATGGAAGACAGCAAATGTAGTACCAATCTTTAAAAAAGGAGACAGACATGAAGCATTAAACTACAGACCAGTGTCACTGACATGTATAGTATGCAAAATCATGGAGAAGATTATCAGGAGAAAAGTGTTGGAACGCCTAGAAAGCAACGATCTCATCTACAGCAGCCAACATGGTTTCAGGGACGGGAAATCCTGTGTCACAAACCTACTGGAGTTCTATGACATGGTGACAGCAGTAAGACAAGAGAGAGAGGGGTGGGTGGATTGCATTTTCTTGGACTGCAAGAAGGCGTTTGACACAGTTCCACACAAGAGATTGGTGCAAAAACTGGAGGACCAAGCAGGGATAACAGGGAAGGCACTACAATGGATCAGGGAATACTTGTCAGGAAGACAGCAGCGAGTCATGGTACGTGGCGAGGTGTCAGAGTGGGCACCTGTGACCAGCGGGGTCCCACAGGGGTCAGTCCTAGGGCCAGTGCTGTTTCTGGTATTTGTGAACGACATGACGGAAGGAATAGACTCTGAGGTGTCCCTGTTTGCAGATGACGTGAAGTTGATGAGAATAATTCACTCGATCGAAGACCAGGCAGAACTACAAAGGGATCTGGACAGGCTGCAGACCTGGTCCAGCAATTGGCTCCTGGAGTTCAATCCCACCAAGTGCAAAGTCATGAAGATTGGGGAAGGGCAAAGAAGACCGCAGACGGAGTACAGTCTAGGGGGCCAGAGACTACAAACCTCACTCAAGGAAAAAGATCTTGGGGTGAGTATAACACCAGGCACATCTCCTGAAACGCACATCAACCAAATAACTGCTGCAGCATATGGGCGCCTAGCAAACCTCAGAACAGCATTCCGACATCTTAATAAGGAATCATTCAGGACCCTGTACACCGTGTACGTTAGGCCCATATTGGAGTATGCGGCACCAGTTTGGAACCCACACCTAGCCAAGCACGTAAAGAAACTAGAGAAAGTGCAAAGGTTTGCAACAAGACTAGTCCCAGAGCTAAGAGGTATGTCCAACGAGGAGAGGTTAAGGGAAATCAACCTGACGACACTGGAGGACAGGAGAGATAGGGGGGACATGATAACGACATACAAAAATACTGAGAGGATTTGACAAGGTGGACAAAGACAGGATGTTCCAGAGATTGGACGCAGTAACAAGGGCACACAGTTGGAAGCTGAAGACACAGATGAATCACAGGGATGTTAGGAAGTATTTCTTCAGCCACAGAGTAGTCAGTAAGTGGAATAGTTTGGGAAGCGATGTAGTGGAGGCAGGATCAATACATAGCTTTAAGCAGAGGTATGATAAAGCTCACGGCTCAGGGAGAGTGACCTAGTAGCGATCAGTGAAGGGGGGGGGCCAGGAGCTTGGACTCGAACCCCGCAACCTCAACTAGGTGAGTACATTCACACTCACACACACACACACACATACACACTCACATACACACACACACATGCACAGACACACACACATACACACACACACATACAGGACCAGGAGCTCGGACTCGACCCCCGCAACCTCAACTAGGTGAGTACACACACACTCATACAAACACACACATACACACGCACACATACACACACACATTCACACATACACACACACATTCACACACACACATACACACACATACACACACACACACACATTCACACACATACACACACACATACACAGTCACACATACACATTCACACACACACACACACACACACACACACACACACACACACACACACACACACACACATACACACACACATACACACACAGGAGATTTAAGGAAGTTTTTTTCAGTAGCGTCAGGAAGGAGTGTGGGAAGACAGCACAGAAGGGAACACCAAGAGGGAATATACCAACAAGAGTTGGATGACATACGAACAACCGAGGAGGAGGTGAAGAAGCTGCTAAGTGACCTTGATAACTCAAAGGCGATGGAACCGGACGACATCTCCCCATGGGTCCTTAGAGAAGGAGCAGAGATGCTGTGCGTGCCTCTAACCACAATCTTCAACACATATCTTGAAACTGGGCAACTACCTGAGAAATGGAAGACAGCAAATGTATTCCCCATATTTAAGAAAGGAATCAGAAACGAGGCGCTAAACTACAGACCTGTGTCTCTGACAAGTATTGTGTGCAAAGTCATGGAGAAGATTATCAGGAGGAGAGTGGTCGAACACCTGGAACCGAACAAGATTATAAATGAAAACCAGCATGGGTTCATGGAAGGCAAATCTTGTATCACAAACCTCCTGGAGTTTTATGACAAGGTAACAGAAGTAAGACACGAGAGAGAGGGGTGGGTTGATTGCGTTTTCCTAGACTGCAGGAAGGCCTTTGACACAGTTCCCTACAAGAGATTAGTGCAGAAGCTGGAGTTTCAGGCGCATGTAACAGGGAGAGCACTGCAATGGATCAGGGAATACCTGACAGGGAGGCAGCAACGAGTCATGGTACGTGAAGAGGTATCACAGTGGGCGCCTGTGACGAGCAGGGTCCCACAGGGATCAGTTCTAGGACCAGTGCTATTTTTGATATATGCGAACGACATGATGGAAGGAATAGACTCTGAAGTGTCCCTGTTCGCAGATGATGTGAAGTTGATTAGAAGAATTAAATCGGATGAGGATGAGGAAGGACTGCAAAGAGACCTAGACAGGTTGGACATATGGTCCAGAAACTGGCTTCTCGAATTCAATCCAGCCAAATGCAAAGTCATGAAGATTGGGGAGGGGCAAAGAAGACCGCAGACAGAGTATAGGCTAGGTGGACAAAGACTACAGACATCACACTGGGAGAAAGACCTCGGGGTGACCATAACACCGAGCACGTCACCGGAGGCACACATAAACCAAATAACTGCTGCAGCATACTGGCGCCTGGCAAACCTGAGAATGGCGTTCCGATACCTTAATAAGGAATCGTTCAAGACACTGTACACTGTGTATGTTAGGCTCATACTGGAGTATGCAGCACCAGTCTGGAACCCACACCTGGTCAAACACGTCAAGAAGTTAGAGAAAGTACAAAGGTTTGCAACAAGGCTAGTCCCAGAGCTCAGGGGAATGTCGTACGATGAAGGTTGACGGAAATCGGACTGACGACACTGGAGGACAGAAGGGTCAGGGGAGACATGATAACGACATACAAAATACTGCGGGGAATAGACAAGGTGGACAGAGATAGGATGTTCCAGAGAGGGGACACATTAACAAATGGTCACAACCGGAAGCTGAAGACTCAGACGAGTCATAGGGACGTTAGGAAGTATTTCTTCAGTCATAGAGTAGTCAGGAAGTGGAATAGCCTAGCAAGTGAAGAAGTGGAGGCAGGAACCATACATAGTTTTAAGAAGAGGTATGATAAAGCTCAGGAAGCAGAGAGAGAGAGAGGACCTAGTAGCAATCAGTGAAGAGGCGGGGCCAGGAGCTGAGTCTCGACCCCTGCAACCACAATTAGGTGAGGTGAGTACATACACACACACACACACACACACACACACATATACACGCACACACATACACCCACACACATACACAGTCACACATACACATTCACACACACGCACACACACACACACACATACACACACACATACACACACACACATACACACACACACATACACACACACACATACACACACACATACACATACACACACATACACACGAACATACACACACACATACACACACACATACACCCACACATACACACACATACACCCACACATATGCACACACACATACACACACACATACACACATACACATACACAGTCACACATACACATTTTCACACACACACACACACACATATATACACACACACATACACACACACATACACACACACATACACACACACATACACACACACACACACACACATACAGTCACACATACACATACACACACACAGACACATATACACACACATACACACACACACATTCACACACACATAAACTCACACACATACACTCACACGTACACACATACACACACACTCGTGGAGGAGTCACGCGGTTTGAGCTCGTGTTTTGGTGGTAATTTCTGACTGAGCCATAAGGAATAGAGTGTGGGGTATAGGTGTGTGCAAGCATGAGAGTGCATATAATCACTTAAAAAATTTTATGTTGCAAAACTTGCAATTGTTAATAAAACACACCAAAACAATTTTTTAAATTTAATATACAAACAGACAATATAAAAAACATAAATGGAACTTGAATCAAAACATTTTTTAATTGTTACAAAAATATAAAAAGGAAGCAAATCTCAACAATGACGAATTGCAAAGGGATGCAACTTTCAATCCCTATATTCCTGAGATTCATTTGGATGACCAATTATTCTATATTGCTAATTGATGGTATGGTAGTCGCTGAAGCAATTTCTATCACTCTTTATCCAGATTTACTTTGCATACAGAACACTGGAATGAGGATGTGACCAATTTCTTCGAGTGGCTGCAATAGTTGCAATCGTAATACCTTACTTTTTCTTCACTAATTTCTGTTTTTTGGCTGGCCTTTCTTCCTCCTCATCATCACTTGACACCTGTGCATCCGGTGGCAAGTATTCATCACCACTATCCAGCAATTCTGGTTCATCTACCTCTGCTTCTGAGTCACTCTCTTCAGAAACGCAGACATACTTCGACCTGCTGGTGGACTGTATAGATCCAGACCACTACAGAGTTCATATATGCAATTGAAATTTTTTTATAAATATTTATTTGACTAAAATTGGACATTCCCGGAAACTCGACCAGTTTGGAACCCACACCTAGCAAAGCACATAAAGAAACTAGAGAAAGTGCAAAGGTTTGCAACAAGACTAGTCCCAGATCTAAGAGGTATGTATTACGAGGAGAGGTTAAGGGAAATCAACCTGACGACACTAGAGGACAGTAGAGATAAGGGGGACATGATAACGACATACAAAATACTGAGAGAAATTGGCAAGGTGGACAAAGACAGGATGTTCCAGAGGTAGGATACAGCAACAAGGGGACACAGTTGGAAGTTGAGGACACAGATTAATCACACGGATGTTAGGAAGTATTTCTTCAGCCACAGAGTAGTCAGGAAGTGGAATAGTTTGGGAGGCGATGTAGTGGAGGCAGGCTCCATGCATAGTTTTAAGCAGAGGTATGATAAAGCTCACGGTTCAGGGAGAGTGGCCTACTAGCGACCAGTGAAGAGGCGGGGCCAGGAGCTTTGACTCGATCACTGTACGTGAGTACAGTAACCAGCAGAGATGGACGCCCACAGCCCCACCTGAGTACAGTAACCAGCAGAGAGGGACGCCCTCACCTGAGAACAGTAACTAGCAGAGAGGTACGTCCACACCCTATTTGACTACAGTAACCAGCAGAGAGGGACGCCCACACCACCACCTGAGTACAGTAATCAGCAGAGAGGGACGCCCACACTCCACCTGATTACAGTAACCAATACAGAGGGACGTCCACACTCCCACCTGAGTACAGTAACCAGCAGAGAAGGCCGCCCACGCCCGGCCTGAGTACAGTATCCAGCAGAGAGGGACGCCCACATCCGACCTGAATACAGTAACCAGCATAGAGGGACGCCCACATCCCCACTTGAGTACAGTAACCTGCAGAAAGGGACGCCCACACCCGACTCCTGAGAACAGTAACCAGCAGAGAGGGACGCTCACACCCGACCTGAGTACAGTAACCAGCACAGAGGGACGCCCACACCCCACCTGAGTGCGGTAACCAGCAGAGAGGGACGCCCACAGCCGACCTGAGTGCAATAACCAGCAGAGTGGGACGCCCCCCACCCGACCTGAGTACAGTAACCAGCAGAGAGGGACGCCCACACTCGACCTGAGTACTGTCACCAGCAGAGAGGGACGCCCATACCCTCACCTGAGTACAGTGACCAGCAGAGAGTGACCCCCACACTCCCACCTGAGTAGAGTAATCAGCAGAGAGGGACGCCCACACTCCCACCTGAGTACAATAACCAGCAGAGAGGGACGCCCACACTCCCACCTGAGTACAGTGACCAGCAGAGAGGGACGCCCACACTCCCACCTGAGTACAATAACCAGCATAAAGTGACGCCCACACCCGACCTGAGTACAGTAACCGGCTTCCCACTAACGACCGATAATTTTTTTTTTTTTTGGCAGAGCGGAAAAAATGAAGCTGGCTAAAAGTGAGCCTGTGACCAAGTGCCCCTTCTGTAGATTGCCCGGTGGGCATAATAGATGACCAGGTGCCCCTCCTGTAGAGTGCCCGGTGGGCATAATAGATGAGGACAAGCGTCCCAGAGAGAACTGGGGAAATTTATCACTGATACTCAGGCGAGAGAGAGACGTCAACACACGATGAAGATTGACGCACAAGCCCAACACTCTAAACGTTGTCAATAAAGGATTACATTATACTGCTTAAATGTTTATACTTCCATTGTGTCGGTATTTTATACCATTTAATTCCATGGTGCTGTTAGTGTTGAAAGAAACACAATGAGTCCATGATAATTTGGTGTCACTTGAGGTTGGTGAGGTAGGTGAGCTGCCGTCCTACACACCACACCTGACACACACTAACAACATGTATGTAAACAAATGGTTCACAGAACCGACAAGTTGATAAATTAGACACATGTGCAACACTTGGGTATCTTTATTGAGGAAACGTTTCGCCACAGAGTGACTTCATCAGTCCATACAAAGGAGAACATTGAAGAACAGGAGGAGTTTGAGGTATATAAGCTACTTCTACGCACATATGCTGTATTCTTTCCAGGATTGATGGACTGACCACATCGACTCAAGGCTGAGGGACTGATTACCTCAAACTCCTCCTGGTCTTCAATGTTCTCCTTTGTATGGACTTATGAAGCCACTGTGTGGCGAAACGTTTCCTCAGTAAAGATAGCCAAGTGTTGAACATGTGTCTAATTTATCACCAGTAAGAAGATGCCATCTGTGGAGGTGATCGACCGCCTCCCTCACTATACAGGCGGTGAGAGAAAGCTGCACACGTTTCGCCTGATAAAGCAAATCAGCGCTAAAAGTATTGGTTTTGGTGTGTCCATTCAGCAGGCCATCCTCGGTGAAACACCGTGTGACCATGTGATTTTTGCGAACTTAATATGTGTAAATTACCCAGGATAACCCGAAAAAAAGTCACATGAAGTGACTTATTACACTTCGTATTAACCCCTCTGCCGCAGGCATCTCCGTCGAAAACACACCATAGTCTCATGGTGTCATTGCCATCTAAGAGAAACGGCGCACACCACTTTTTCCCTGGTGACTATGTGCCCATAGTAATGTGTTAGCATTTGAGCTGGCCTCTTCGTCTCGTCAGGCCGTTTGGGCTGAAACGAACGTGATGGGTTCATAATAATTTGCTGGCACTTGAGCTGACCTCTTGCTGTCGATGTGCTGTTTAGGATAACACGGACACAATGGACCTATAATAATATGCTGGAATTTGAGTCAAGAAATCGTAATGACACGATTGCAAACAAACCATACCCCCGGCCGGGATTGAACCCGCGGTCATAGAGTCTCAAAACTCCAGCCCGTCGCGTTAGCCACTAGACCAGCTAGCCACAATAAGATTCATCCAACTAGGTATATTTCTACACCATAGGAAGGTTAGCACAGGCACCACTGTGACCACAAATGGGCTGGAGTTTTGAGACTCTATGACCGCGGGTTCAATCCCGGCCGGGGGTATGGTCTGGAATTTGAGCTTGGTGTGGTAGGTGAACTGCCATCCTACACACCACAGACACAGTAACAAGATGACGCCTCTGGAGGTGATCGACCACCTCCCTTACTGTGCACGAGGTGAGAAAAAGCTACATTAGTCTCGCCTGATGGGGAAACAACTCACCGCTAAAAATACTTGGTTTGGTATGTCCATTTAACGGGACATCCTCGTTGGAACGCCGGGAAACCATGTGATTTTTCCGAAATTAAGGCCTCTGCTGCTGCAAGTATCTCCATCGAAGACTGTTGTGTCCCTGTCCAGGAGACTCAAGCAATATTTGTGATCAATGTATATTTTTTCCTATTCATTTAATACTATATTGCCGATAACATTATTATTAGCTAAAATAATGCTATCGTGCTTTATACTATTATCCGTCACTATAATTTTTGCTATGTATATAGGTAGGATGTGAGTTTTTATTTAACTCGGGAATTACTGTCCTAACTACTATAGGGTAGTTGAGTCAATTGGTATCTGGGAGAGGTGTCACAAACTGACGTCTGGTTTAGATGTGTTGTCTGAAGCTGTTCCAACATAACTCTAGCACGGTAAACATCTCCTCCTCCTTCAGCTTTGCATAGACTCAAGTCTTGTCTAATTAACTGTTCCATTGACCTCTTCGCTTTCGGGCCGAGAGGTTGTGCTTCGCTTTTGCTCCTGCATTCGTCAAATAACATTGGTGGAGGACGGACTTTGGCTTCTGCACTCGCTACAGTTGGTAGCACTGAGTGAATTTTGCAAGATGGCGCAGGCTACCAGGAGGATGATAAACACTGTGTGTATTGAGGTGTTGAAAGGCGCAGTTTATAACACCAATACGTCAGTTATGCTGCCTGCCATCTTAAGAGATACCTACTGCATCAACAACGACGATTCGTATGGAATTGCTTTGAATGGAGCTACAAGAATCTTAGTGAAATTCGTGACGGCTGCTGTATATGACAAGATGGTGGAAAAGTACCAGGATGTGTGTATGCGGGTTAACCCTGGTTTAGAAGTACGTATGAGGGACGTATCCAAGTATTATACTTGGGTAAAGATACGGAACGTCCCATTTGAGGCCGATGAGGAAGACATAAAAGCAACTTTCGAAGAGTTTGGTGTTATACATCAAGCAACAGTTGGAAGGTGGTCTGAGGGAATGTATGCTGGACTGCGTGAGG
Source organism: Cherax quadricarinatus (assembly GCF_038502225.1). Taxonomy (NCBI): domain Eukaryota; kingdom Metazoa; phylum Arthropoda; class Malacostraca; order Decapoda; family Parastacidae; genus Cherax; species Cherax quadricarinatus. Next base: position 83,229 of record NW_027195985.1, on the reverse strand, counting down.
GATCCTTTACCCTTAAGATGTCCTTGCGCAAAACTATACCATCATATGTGACATTGAGTGACTTTAGAACTCAGGTATATGTCACATATGCAGGGCAGAGAAGAACATGCAGACTGTGTGGAGCGTATGATCATATGGCTGCGATGTGTCCTCGACGATCGTCACCTGAGACACATGGAGAAGGGAAAGGAGTGGAGAAGGAGAGAGGTGACGACCCAGTCAACACGGGAGCATCCTCGGGCCCACAGGGCATGGAGTGAAATCGTTGAGGACAGTCCGGTGGAATGTGTAACATTACCGGAGGCCTCTCAGGTGATTGAGACCATGCGTATAGAGGATGAGGTGAGACAAGGTGAATTGGGTAGTGAAGTTTCAGCTGCAATAGACACTGTTATGCAGGGATTCTTGGAGGATCAGAATAGGGATGGAACACTACGTATGGTGTCGGATGGGACATCTGCAGATAAGGGTGGAATTCATGAGGAGTGCAATGTGGGTGGTGGGGACGGGCAACCACAGAGGATTTGTGAGGCTGTGGTTGAAGTGCATAAAGTTGAAAGTGCAGATGAGGGCATGCACATAGTTGAGGCATCACGAAAGGGAGAGGCAGGTGCTTCTGAGTGATGATGTTTTGACACCTGCACAAAGATCTGGTAAGAAACACTCAGTGGATGTCCCAAAAAAAGTATCAGGGGGTAAGGGGCAGGGGAAAGGTGAGGCAAGGAAAGGGCAATGTGAAAAGCTTACTGTGCAAAAACGTAAGGACCCGTATGGACATCAATCGATTGGTAAGCCGCCGATAACATTTTTAAGTGCCTAACGTTAAATGTAAATGGCCTAAGGGCCGATGCAAAGCGCAGGATCTTTAGTGACTTTTTAAAGAGACATGGAATACAGATCATATTTTTACAAGAGCATAATTTTAAGTATGGAAGAGATATGTTGATAGATGAGTACAAGGTTTATGCTGGATGTACTGGGAAGCTTAAGGGAGGTGCTGCGGTATTAATAACTGAGGCCAGTTCTTTTCAATTGTTGCACTGGGAAAAAGGGGGAGATGAGAGAGAAGTGAGGGTGGATGGGACATGGGGTGGGGTATGAGTGTGTTTTGTGTGTGTATACATGCCGGCGGACAGCAATAGGCGTGTTAAAGAGGGTTTTGTTTGGGACACACTAATTTATCATATGAGGGGGTTACCTGTTTATACATTATTTGGAGGGGATTGGAATAGTGTGATACGTAGAAAGGATGTGGAGCCACGGGGAGCTGGGTGTGTGTTGGGAGTCCTACGGGATGTATTAGGGGGAGTCGGATTAGTGACTGGAGTTAGTGGAGAGGGGTGGGTGGTGGAGCATACTTATGTGAAAAACGGTTATGCCGCACGCTTGGACCGCATTTATGCATCTCCTGGGATACAAGTTAATAATATGGAAACTGTAAATGTTGTATTTTCAGATCATAGAGGAGTGGTTGTGGACGTGGACTGGGGTGAGTTGCCAAAACGTTTTATGAGTTACTGGAAACTAAATGTGAGCTTGTTAGAGGATATTGAGGGTGGACTTAGTTTTGTGGAATGGTGGAAAAATGAATGGAATAAAGGAAAGCTGGGAGATGATATATTACTGTGGTGGGAGCAATGTGCTAAACCGGGGATCTATAGTTTTTATGTGAGGAAAGGAAGGGAGGTCGGACAATGGAAATATGGATTACAGAGGTATTTGGAAGGGCAATTAAAACAGTGTTATGAAGGTTGTCGTGGAATATATCCAGTTTCAGAGATCGAGGGTATAAAGACGCAACTGCTGGAGATGAAGAATGCACGGTTTGATGGTGAAAGATTAAGGGGTGGGTTGGAAGATGTTTTATGGGGTGATAAGCCATCAGCTTGCGTTCTGCGGCGATTAAAGATCCGGCAAAATATAATGAATATGTTAAAATTAGAGGTACATCAGGACGTGGGTGGGTACACGGTGGGACAGAGGTTAGTAACGACTGAAGGCATGAGTGGTTTTGCGGATGAATGGTTTGAGATATATGAGAAGGGGTAATAGGAAGATGGGGGACTTGCATATTATGGAGGAAGGGATATCACGTATCCTGGAAGCAGAAGACAGGGTGGAGATAGAGGGGCCCATAAGTGAAGATGAGGTTTTGAAGGCGTTACAAGGGATGAGTGTAAGGAAGACGCCAGGGATTGATGACATTCCAAATTATTTTTATTTAAGTAACTGGGAGGTCTTGAAGGAATGCTTGGTGCGTTTGTTAAATGAAATGTAGGTAAAGGGATGCATGGGTATGACGCAACAAACAGGGGTCGTTGTCATGATTCCGAAGGGGGAAGTGCAGAATAGCATCCTGGATTATAGAGGTTTATCTTTAATGTGCGGCGATTACAAATTGTTTGCAAGGGTTTTAAGTAATAGGTTACGTAGTGTTATTGGGAGGGTTATAGAAAAGGGACAAATGGGTGTGCCAGGGAGGTCAATGATTAGTGAACATGGGAGGATTAAGGATTTTATAGATGATTGTAGAACGAGCAGAGGGGGTGTACTTGCTTTGGATTGGAAGGCGGCTTATGATTGTGTAGAGTAAGAAATGTTATGGATGATAATGAGGCGTATGAGTTTAGGTGAGGAAATTGTCCGATGGGCGGAAACATTATACAAAGGCACAGTACTACAGGTGTAAATCAATGGATGTATGGGGAAGGTAGTTAGTATGGGTAGGGGACTGAGACAGGGATGCCCCATGTCTCAGATCCTATTTGCATGTCTACAAGATCCTTTATATAGAATGATTAATGTTGGGGTAGATGAAGGGGGGTACGGCAGCGGGGTGCTCCTGGTATAGTTGGGTATGTTGACGATACGACGGTTTTAGTTGGGGGAGAGGAGAGATTAAGGAATGTAGGTCGAATTGTTGAGATATTTAGTGGGGCAACAGGTATGCATCTTAATGGAGTTAAGTCTAAATTTTTAGAGGTTGGTTCATGGGTAGGAGGGAACTTGGGACAAAAGTATGGTTGGCAGGCAGTAGGTCAAATTAAAGTATGTGGAGTATTATACAGAAGGGCAGCGCAAGAAGCTAGAGGCCAACTCCGTAAGGGTTGTGCAAGGAGTATTAAGGAGATTGGGGGGAATACGGACGAGTGGGCTGACGATCCATCAGAGGATCATAGTTATGAATACAATCATTTACCCTAAATTGTGGCATGTGGCAGTGGTTTATCCATTGATGAAGAATGATGTGAGGTTGGTGCAAAAGAAGGTAATGCGTCTTATTTGGGGATATGGAAATCATTGGCTTAAGCAGACAGTCGTGACAACATCATTGGGGAGGGGAGGATTAGGATTAATTCCACTGTGTAGTAGACTGAAAAGCATATATGTGAAACATAGTTATATACGGTTGGGTGGGGATCGGGGTGTAAGGATGAGTGAGGTTATGGATGATGTGCGGCAGTGGTGGGGGGGTAGGGAATTGGAGGAGTGTATGTGTATGTTGAGATTTTTATTGAGGGTTAGTAAACCTGAAAAAGTGTTGGTGCGAGTTTTGGGGAGGACTGTGAGGGGTAACGGGGTGATGGAGGGGGAGAGTGTCTTTCCTTTATATAATTGGGCAGGTATCTGGGGTACGTTTCGTAAGTTACGTTTAAAGTCAAGGGTGCGGGAAACTATGTATAGGCTTTTACATAGGATATTACCCACTAAAGTACGTTTGTATCAGATGAGAGTTGTGCAGTCCACATGTTATGTTCGCTTCTGTCGCCTTCCCATTGGTTGAGAGATCAAAATATAAACACTGGTGGCTTGGCTTCGCCCACACACGCATTTTTCCCTCCACCCTTACTAATCTACTCTTGGATTATAAATTCTACAATGTCGGTAAGTACTGATTGTTGTGTTTAGTGCTTACATGAATAGTTTAGGCATATTTTGATATATACCTAAAGTCCGTGTGAAGCATAATATGAGTGTAGCATGCAGTTGAAAAAAGTGCAAGCATTTTAGACCGAATTATTTCGGTCTTGCGCGAGTTTCCGGGAATGTCCAATTTTAGTCAAATAAATATTTATAAGAAATTTTCAATTGTATATATGAACTCTGTAGTGGTCTGGATTTATACAGGAGGTTTCTATTGTCCTTCCAGTTCCATGAGAGGCTGTTTTATGGGGAGCAGTCGACCAGCAGGTCGAGGTATGTCTGCGTTTCTGAAGACAGTGACTCGGAACCAGAGGTAGACGAACCAGAATTGCTGGATAGTGGTGATGAATACTTGCCACCGGATGCACAGGATGCAGAGATGTCAAGTGATGATGAGGAGGAAGAAAGGGAAGAAAGGCCAGCCAAAAAGCAGAAAGTAATGAGGAAAAAGAGAACTTTTAGGATTGAGGAATACCCAGATGAGGAAGAGATCCATGAGAATATTGCTCTTCAAGTTTCATAAAGACTGATAGAAATTGACCCAGGCGATTTTCCTTTTTTCATGTCCTGCAAAGTTGTCCGTATTTCATCAGCACTAACAGGCCCCATAGCATATTGTTGTTCATCCTCTATTAATTTATGAGTCACCCACGACTGGACGACATCCATGGCAACAGTACGATCTCGATTACCACTAAATGTATCACGGTAAACTATGTCAGCATAAAGACTCATACGATCAGTATCCATTATCGTCATACCCGACGGGAAGGACTCAACCCCGTCCCGCACCGTAAAACCCATTATATTGAACGCCTGATAACGCTGACTTTGTTCACGTAGAACATATGCAGATGGTCGATCTCCCCAAAGGACTTCATCAATTCCCGCAGCAATTCACGCCGCTTTCAGAGCGGCGATGGTGGTTACCGGATATGCTGCATGTGGCTCGTAACACGCACGTAATTGATGCCGTAAGTAATTTAACTTCCCATACCATAATTGTATCGCCTCTTTACTCATCGCCCGAAAAAAGGATTTAATACACAGTTTACCCCTTACATCCCACCATTCTAGAATATCTACTACACCCATCCCATTACTCCATAATTGAGACCACATCTGACGAAATAAATCATGAATTTCATCCCCTTTCAAAAGACTAACATTTAATTTCCAAAACCAAGGAACGACTTGTGGCAAACCAGCCCAAGCGAGATGTACCAATACCGCACGATGATCAGTAAAATGTTCATCACATGTCTGGACACTTTGTATGTCAATAGCACGCGCTACATAGATCCTATCGAGTCGAGCTGCATAACCCTGTTGGACAAAAGTAAAATCCACCCCACCTACTACAACACCTCCCACATCGCACAACGCCACCCCTTGCAAAATATGACCCAAAAGTTGAGAATAAAACCCACTACCTCACGGTTCCACGTGCCGACGTCGTGTAGCCCAATTCCAGTCACCCCCACGACGGTTACCGCAGGTAGCGACCGGAAGTGATACACAAGCGTCTCCTGAAAAAACTGATTTTTCGTACTCGCATCCCTCGCCGCAGGCCCATAAACGCTAATGAATCCGACTCTCATCGTACCCCACCACCCGTCAACGCACACTAAGCGACAGTCAAACCCAACTTCCCAATGATGTAACCGAAAAGGACTGTTCTCTCGTATCAACACTGCCACACCACCCTTTAACCGCGGACTATTCACACCATACACAAAATAACCTCGTATCCTCAATTCACCCACATCCCGATAATTGTGCCCTTGCAGAAACACAACATTAGGCTTAAAATGACATAAACACTGCTCAAAATCATCTTTCCTATGAGTCACCCGTAAACCATTGACATTTATAGTTAAACACTGGAATATTGCTGGCTTTCATCACACACATTCACTCGTAATACATTGAGACATTGAGCGACATCACTGTCTGTGCCAAAAACATCGCCAGGCGGGAGACTCACGACCCTGGCATTATCTTCAAAGCCATTAGCCGCAATTGCGGCCCACGACTTTTTCCTAGGTCGTTGTCCTGGTGTCAGTTCGTCATCACTACTTGAATTCCCTGCTGCCCGCTTACGGGAGCTCCCGTCGACAACGGTGCGGGCAGGCGCGGTCATGTGCACATGGCCGTCCACGCTAGCAATTACCACCGTGGGTCCATTGGGAGTAGCAATCATTGACGGTGGGCTACCAATGCTATTATCGGACGCCACTGGGGTGGATGGTGGCGCCGGACACTCCTCCACCGCACCATATAATTCTGGAAATGATACAGGGAGGTCTAGCTCGAAATCACGAGATGGAACAATATCAGTTGACGTCGCTGCGACACTGTCATCAGCAACGCTCGTCTCCATACAGGGCAATGTTACACACGGCGAATCAGGTGTAGTGACAGGTATATCGAGGGAAGGCTGTTGAGACGTTGGTGTCGGACGGATGCCCTCGCCTACCATGGACTCGGGGGCTTGTGTAGGAGTGTCTGACAGCACACGTTGCTCACCTTGTTGATGGGAACGCTGACAATCACATTGATACACCACATGTCCATATGCGTCACATAACTGACACGTCTTCCTTTGCCCCGGGTAATACACATATACCTGAATACAGTAGACATCGAGGAGAACAAAAGACGGAATGGGCATTTTGATGGACATTTTTACTGAAAACGACCCATCAGGTTTACCTTCAAATGGGCCATGGCTCCATTCACCTGCATAAGTCTGGTGAATCATCCCAAATTTGGTGAAGGCCTTACGGATTGCATACTCATCAGCTTCAAAAGGGATGTTTCGAATCTTGACCCATGTGTAAGTGCGGGACACATCCCAAAGACACACTGCCACAGTTGGGTTCACCTGACAACGTTGATCTTGATAACGTTGAACATCCTCATACACTGTAAGAGTCGTAAACTTGATGAAAACCCGGGAAGCACCATTTACTGAAACACCATAGATGTCATTGTTGGAGATCTTATATGTGTCTCGCAGGATTTGGAGTAGGAGGACGTCGACATTATGATCCAACAAAGATCCCTGCAAAAGCTCCACACATACAGTGTTAACTCGTCGCTGGCTTCCCTCCATCTTGTGGGGTAATGTTGATTTTTGCCACCAGAGGGCGAGGCATAGAGCACACAACCACTCAACTCGGTACCTGTGAGGCAACTGAGGAGCGTCTGTGCATTAGATCCACTCGGCCCGAGAGCAAAGAGGACAATGATTTAGGACATGATTGACTTGTTCCCACATTGCGACCCCTGAATGTGTCACAATGTATATAATGTATATTACCTTGTCATATAATTTTATATTGCTTATATTTGCGATAATAGCTAAATCGTAAATATATTGTTTTATATTGTTATTTGACTTAGTTACTTTTGTTAGGTAGGATGTAACATTTATATATATATTATTCAGTGCTCATAGTTAGTGTTGATTGTCTAATTACTGTACTTATCGCTCGTTGCTCGTTACTCTGCTGGCTTCTGTGTTGCTGGGCAGCAGCTGTCCACGGAGCTATCACGTGATCAGGTGGGGTGATCACACCTCACCTGGAGTAGTCAGTCTGGGCTGGACTCTCTTGGTGGTTGGACGTATTCCTGACAAGACGTGCCTAACTCTTCCTTGTTGGCCCTAGTTGGAAGATCGTCTCTGTCGCTTTCTTGGTGGTTCTGTAGAACTCTGTTCACAGAACATTGTCTAGACTTAGTGATTTTCGACATTGGACTGTGGTTGTGTGTTGCATAGACACTCTGAGCAACTCAGGTTCGGGGATTTTCTTATGCTGAACTTAGATTCAGTAGTATGGGAGTTTTGTGACTTGTGGAGGATCTGCTAATGGTCCCTACTTAGTGTCGTTATATTATCTCCTTGTTCCTAATTCTGTGTTGCAGTTGCTTGTTATATTGCTTTTGGGCTTGGCAGTCGTTTTATTGTTCAAGCAAGCTGTTCTGATTACCAGTTAGGTCAAGAAGTTAATTAGTGTGAGGACTTTGTCAGCCACTGGTTAAGTCTAGTTGAGTTTTGAGACATAGCGAACTACTTAGAGTACTTACACACATACACACAAACTTATTTGTATATATTTGTATTATTAAATGTTAATGTACCAGACGGTACTTAAGACGTATACTGTACACGAGAGAAGTGATTATCATATCCATTATTTTGATTATGCTATCAAATTCTAATATACGCCTAGACAATTATTATTAATAAACTTATTAAATTTTAATTTCTTTAGTTAGTAGCCCACCAGTTGTAATCCTGAAGCACTAATGAATCTTACTGAATTCTAATGGAAAATTGGACCAGGATACTGACTACTTGTTATGAAAACCCAGTAACAGGCTGGATGCTAGAAGGGCAGTCTTTTCTAGTATTCACTGAACATCTCTATGCTTATTAGAAATTGCATTTTTTGTAACATCCCACAGTATGTTTTTGTTACTGAAATTTAACTTTGTGCAGGCACCGATGTGAAACGGTTTACCAGCTAAGGAGATTTTAAATATAGGGAAAACTTAGCTCAGAAAGACAGCTCATCACCTGCACAGCCACCCCTGCAGACGAGGTCTTGAGAAGCTGTCTTAGTCATTTCACAACGGGCTGTAAATGTACATGTATTATGTTAATAATAAATTACCCCTAGGGGGTGTTATGTCAGCATATTTCATTCACTGATGGCTGACTTACATACTTGTGTGGACTCAAAAGTCAGCACCTCACTGCCGACTATAGGTCGATTACAAACTCCTTGCTACACAAGAACTGCGCAGTGCCCCGTACTACAAGAAATCTATAACCCACCTTGCTCTTGTAGCATAAGCTATGGTGTTCTTCACACCCTCGACAGGTATCGGTGACTTGATAGAAGCTGAAGTGTCCTTGGATGTCCACGTCTTCCATGTCTAGGAATACACACACTGGTACACTATGTTCCACAAGATTTGTCTTTATTGTTCACAATCTTATCACTGAAGCTGATCACACTTCTCTGTAAGTGTTTATTGTGTTTTGTGAGACACTTTGTTCACACTAATGCATGGATCAGTGTTCTTTGTTGGTTATCCTGGCATCAGTGTGATTCTCAGTAGAGTCAAAATTAATCTGAAGATGCCACAGCCTCCCACACCATCACTGCCCCTACCATATAAAGGAAAAGCTGACCTAGTACTTTTTGCTTCCTTGCTAAACTTCCATTATAAAGCAAAGCAGAATGCTTGAATCTTACTGTCTTAAGCATAGACAACAATGTACCCTATCTTTACCATGGTAATAAAGTGGGAGCAGGATTTTCCTTAATTGTCCTGCTAAGGTAAGAGATGGACTGTCTTTTATTAAATTATATTTTGCAACACTAGAGTGTTGCAAGGAGCGGCGGTCGCTTGACCATATCGCATACTCATACTGCATCTGGGATCAATTACTTGCTGTAGTAGTAATCAAGATGCTTGCCCCTTCTGAGAGGGCTGGGCCCCTCAGGGCTGAAAGGGGCTGAAAGGGGCTGAAAGGAGCTGATACCCCCCTCCTGGAGAAAATGTCTCCAGAACCCTTATAACTGATTATGTTTTGCTGATAAGGAGCCCATCACATGCATGTCTGTACTCCTGTTATTTTGTGACCTGAGTGTATTGTCTTTGATACAGTTATATTACATACAGGTCATCGTTGTAATCACTACACTACAAACGTCACTACACTACACATATACTACACACGTCACTACACAACAACCATCACTACACTTCTCACATTACTACACTACACACATACTACACACGTCACTACACAACAAACGTCACTACACTACTCATGTTAATACACGACACACATACTACACACGTCACTACACAACATATGTCACTACATTACTCACGTTAGTACACTACACACATACTACACACGCCATTACATATGTCACTACACCAAAAATATCACTTCACCACAAATGTCACTACACTGCACACGTCACTACACTACACACACATCACTACACTACACATATCACTATGCTATGCACGTCACTGCACTACACACATCACTACACTACATACATCACAACACTACACACATCACTACACTACACACATACTACACATGTCACTACACAACAAACATCACTACACTATATACGTAACTACACTACATACATCACTAAAGAACACGCATCACTACAGTACACATGTCACTACACTGCACACATCACTACACTATATACATAACTACACTACATACATCACTACCCAAAACACATCACTACAGTACACATGTCACTTCACTACACACGTCACTACACTAGATACATCACTACAGTGCACACATCACTAAACATGTCAATACAATACGCACATCACTACATTATACAAGTCACTGCACAGCACATGTCACTACATGTCACTATGCTATGTACATAACTACACTTCATACATCACTACACAACACACATCACTACATTACAAACATCACTACACAACACAGAACACTACAGTACACATGTCACTACACTGCACACGTCACTACACTACATACATAACTACACTATATACCTACCAAATACATGCCACTAGAGTACACAAGTCTCTACAATACACATCACTACATTATATACATAACGACACTACATATATCACTACAATGCATACATCACTATAATACACATCACTACACTACACACGTCATTACACAAGACATGTCAGTACACTACACACTACACACATCACTACACTACACACCTCACATTACAAATGTCTCTGCAATATTCATGTCACTACACTATGCACATCACACTATACTACACTACGCACATCACACTATACTAAACTACACACATCACACTATACTGCACTACACACATCACACTACACTACACTACACACATTACACTATACTGAACTACACATATCACACTATTCAACACTATATGTCACACTATACTACACTTCACAAGTCACACTATATTACACTACACACATTATATTATTCTACACTATACATCAATCTACTACACAACACATCACACTGCACTGCACTACACGTCACTCTGTACTACACTACACACGTCACTCTGTACTACACTACACACGTCACACTGTACTACACTATAATATAAACAGTATCACTATGATACACACAGCATCAATATGATACACATAGCACCACTATCATACATACACCATCCCTATCGTGCACTCAGCATCAATATAATACTCTCAGCACTACTATTATATATTCAGCAAAACTCTAATACATACGCCACAATAGTATACATAGCACCAATATAATACATACAGCATCACTATGATATACACAGCATCACTATCATACCTACAACTCCTCTATCAAACATGTACCACCTCTATAATGCATACAGCACCTTTATAATTCACACTGCATCAGTATCATACACATAACACCCCTATCATACACACAAGATGACTCATACACACAGCATCACTATCATACACATCACCACAATGATATACACAGCACCACTATAATACACAAAACATCACTATCATACTCACATCATCACTATTACATACTCATATCAATATGATATTCACATCACTATGATACTAAAATCATCACTATTATACACTCAACTTCACTATAATATTCACCTCACTTTAATACTCACATCATCACTTTAATTCTAACTCACAATATAATACTCACAATATAACTATAATACTAACATTAGCACTGTACTTCTAGCCTAACTATAATACATACAGTATAACTATAATACAAATATTACCACTGTAAAAAAACAGTATCAATATATTGGATTTGTGTTGCAAGACTTCGATCAGTTCTTCTGGTCTTACAATACAATGGCAAAAAATACCGAGCGCTGCGTGGAGGAGGTTATTCAGCAAATTACAGAGCTTTCCCGAGAGAGTGGGACGGATATCCTGACTGTAGATGAAGTAAAGGCATTTCAGAACTAAGGTAAAACCACACTCCTGGGAGAAGGTGCTGCTGGCCGGTGCTGGCGAGTTCGGAGCCCCAGTCATGATTTTGTCATCAAAAAGTTCATAGGTAGAGACCCATATGACGCCCTTTTGAAGGAACTGAAAAGTCTGGTACGGGTTAAGGATGTAAAAGGAACGCAGTCTCTTGTAGGAGTGGAAATCCTGAATCGATTACTCCTTACAAAGTACGACGGTTTTTCCCTTTATGAGTATAGCAAACGAAAACTACTCAACCAAGACAACATACTAGACATTGTGTCACACCGTCTAGCAACTGGGCTCTTATGGGATGTCTCACAATGATATCAAAATTGATAATATCTGTATTAAAGATACCGAACAAGGACTTAAAACAACATTAATTGATTTTGGAAATTTTACCGAGAGAAACTGCATTCTCCATAAATGCCCTCTCAGCGAAAATAAAAAAAAAATACCTTGACTGGGTGGCACCAGAGGTGCGAGACAGCAAGCCTGCCACACCCACCTCTGATGCTTACAGCATCTCCATCCTCTTCCAGGAACAAAGAAAGTTCCTGAGAATGACCCTCCCTAAACGCATGCAAAAATGGATTACAGACTGTCTACGAGAGAGCCCAGAGGAGCGTCCTGGAGTAGAAGACTTGATTGATCTGATTACAGCTAAAAAACGCAGAAGGAAACGTAAGTGGACTGAAGAAGAAGACACCCAACCCCGCCAGAAAAAATCCTGTCACGGTAAGAAAAACTGAACAGTTTGGGGAAGAAATGTAAACTATAAGGCATGGGTAATGTACATAGGTTACAAAAAAAAAAAAAAAAAAAAATGGAACTCGCCGAGCAGCCACCTCCACGTGGAGAGTTCTGGGTGTTATATACCACTGTTGTTACAACAGTGATGTAAAACAGCTGAGAGCTGCTCACAATGTATATGTTTATCAGTGTCTGTTATATATGTCTTTCTTTCTTTCAACACATCGGCCCTATCCCACCGAGGCGGGGTGGCCCAAAAGAAAAAACGAAAGTTTCTCCTTTTACATTTAGTAATATATACAGGAGAAGAGGTTACTAGCCCCTTGCTCCCGGCATTTTAGTCGCCTCTTACAACACGCATGGCTTACGGAGGAAGAATTCTGTTCCACTTCCCCATGGAGATAAGAGAAAATAAACAAGAACAAGAACTAGAAAGAAAATAGAAGAAAACCCAGAGGGGTGTGTATATATATGCTTGTACATGTATGCGTAGTGTGACCTAAGTGTAAGTAGAAGTAGCAAGACGTACTTGAAACCTTGCATGTTTATGAGACAGAAAAATGGACACCAGCAATCCTACCATCATGGAAAACAATTACAGGCTTTCGTTTTACACTCACTTGGGAGAACGGTAGTACCTCCCTGGGTGGTTGCTGTCTACCAACCTACTACCTAGGTGTTGTATATATATATATATATATATATATATATATATATATATATATATATATATATATATATATATATATATATATATATATATATATATATATATATATATATATATATCTGCAATAAGATCACAGTAAACAGGTGATTTTAAAATATGCAAAACAACCACTCTGAAAGAATAGAGAAATTCCAAGCGCTTTCGTGACTACTCACATTATCAAGGAACTATGAAAGTGAAGCATCCAAGGAAGCTATATAAGGGGTCGGCCAGCACCTCACTATCAGATCCCACAACGGTTAAACACGTGACGCGCGGCGAGCCAACTTGGACAGGTCCTTTGTTTACGAAAGTTCCTGTTGATGATTTATTAAGTTTCTTATCTGAAGAACTCGTTAACTATGATTTACCATTGCCAGTTCCTACTATCATTAAACTTATTAAACTTTGCATTGTTGATGCAAAATTTGTATTTAATGATAAGTTTTACACTCAGAAGTTTGGTATGGCAATGGGAAATCCTCTTTCACCTGTTCTTAGTAACCTATACATGGAATTTTTTGAAACAAGGTTGCTTAACACAATCCTCCCTAATAGAGCTAAATGGTTCAGATATGTTGATGATATTTTGTGTCTTATGCCCAAAAATGTAGATATACACCATTTTCTTGGAAAATTATATAGCTTAGCCCATTCTATAAACTTTACTGTCGAGTTTGAAGAAAATAACTCATTGCCTTTTCTAGATGTTTTAATTATTAAGGGTAATAATGAATTCAAATTTAAAATTTACAGAAAACCTACAAATAACTGTTCCTATGTCCACTATTATTCCTCGCATCAAGATAGAGTCAAACTGTCTGTTTTCTCATCTATGTTTTTGAGAGCTTTACGAATTTGTAGTCCTGAGTTCATAGATGAGGAAATATCCAAAATTTATGAAATAGGTAATGATTTAAAATACCCAAGAAATGTAATTGATAAATCTTTTAAAGTTGCTAGGAACACTTTTTATAATCAAAAAAAGGGCAACCAGCCTTATTCAACTAAAAATATGTTGGTTCTCCCTTACCATGAAAACTTGGTTGATATGCCTTCTCTTCTTAAGACTTTTAATATTAAAGTTGTATTCAAAAATCTTGATACAGTAAAAAAACTTTTGATTAAGAATTCCCCCCAAAATGCTGATGGATGTGTCTATAAGATTCCTTGTAAAATTTGCGATAAAGTTTATTACGGTCAAACTGGTAAAAATCTCGAACTAAGATTAAAACAACATAAATATAGCGTTAGAACTGGACAAGATTATAATGCTCTATTTATTCATGTAAGAGATTTTAACCATCCAATTGGTTTTCAAAAAGTTGAGAAAGTAGTATCAAGCAAGTCCATGGTCGACAGGAATATAATTGAATCTTGTTTCATAAAAAGCAGTTTTGACAATAATATGAATATTTCCTTTGGTTTATATAAATTAGATCCATTTATAATTAATAGAATTTGGGTAGAATTTAATAATACACTGGACAAATAAATAGCTTGGGGGTGAGTTTTGCAAAGGACCTGTCCAAGTTGGCTCGCCACGCATCACGTGTTTAACCGTTGTGGGATCTGATAGTGAGGTGCTGGCCAGACCCCTTATATAGCTTCCTTGGATGCTTCACTTTCATAGTTCCTTGATAATGTGAGTAGTCACGAAAGCGCTTGGAATTTCTCTATTCTTTCAGAGTGGTTGTTTTGCATATATATATATATATATATATATATATATATATATATATATATATATATATATATATATATATATATATATATATAAATATATATATATATATATATATATATATATATATATATATATATATATATATATATATATATATATATATATATATATGGGTGTGAAGCATAAGTGGAGGAGTGTTGCCACAGTACTCATGTTAAGCGCTAAACCCATGTGGGTCATTAAATGCAAGACATGGTGATGCAGGTGGTAATACAGTGTTTTCCGTGCTATAGAAATACTGTATGATATCAATGCAGTTGGTGCTGTAGTGAGTTGAGTGTATTATAGTGATTCTGTATATATTAAAGTGACTGTATTATAGTGGTGCAGTGCATATATTAATGGTGTTGTGTATATGACAGAGGTGCTGTGTGTATTATAGTAGTGCTTTGTGCATTATAGGGATTCCATGTGTATTATAGTGGTGTTCTGTGTGTAAATAATAGTGTTCCGAGTATTATAGTGGTGTTGTCTGTATTATAGTGGTGTTCTGTGTGTAAATAATAGTGTTCCGAGTATTATAGTGGTGTTGTCTGTATTATAGTGGTGTTCTGTGTGTAAATAATAGTGTTCCGAGTATTATAGTGGTGTTGTCTGTATTATAGTGGTGTTCTGTGTGTAAATAATAGTGTTCCGAGTATTATAGTGGTGTTGTCTGTATTATAGTGGTGTTCTGTGTGTAAATAATAGTGTTCCGAGTATTATAGTGGTGTTGTCTGTATTATAGTGGTGTTCTGTGTGTAAATAATAGTGTTCCGAGTATTATAGTAAGAACATAAGAACGAAGGAACACTGCAGAAGGCCTACTGGCCCATGCGAGGCAGGTCCAAGTCCCTACCGGCTTAAGCCAATGCACCCAACCTAGTCAGGTCAGGTCACACTGACTTAAGGGAGGAACACGGCAACCGACCTGTTAGCACAAGCTATCAGGTCTAACTCACACCCACCCACATCTACTCATGTATTTATCCAACCTATTTTTAAAGCTACACAACGTTCTGGCCTCTATAACGGTACTTGGGAGTTTGTTCCACTCATCCACAACTCTATTACCAAACCAGTACTTTCCTATATCCCTCCTGAATCTGAATTTTTCCAACTTAAAACCATTGCTGCGAGTCCTGTCTAGGCTAGATATTTTCAGCACACTATTTACATCCCCTTTATTTATTCCTGTCTTCCACTTATAAACCTCAATCATATCCCCCCTAATTCTACGTCTTTCTAGAGAGTGCAGTTTCAGGGCCCTTAGTCTATCCTCATAGGGAAGGTTTCTGATACATGGGATCATCTTTGTCATCCTCCTTTGTACATTTTCCAGAGAATTTATATCCATTCTGTAATACGGTGACCAAAACTGTGCAGCATAATCTAAATGAGGCCTAACCAAGGATGTATAGAGTTGAAGAACAACCTGAGGACTCCTATTATTTATGCTTCTTGATATGAAGCCAAGGATTCTATTAGCTTTATTGCGAACACTTATGCACTGTTGTCTTGGTTTCAGATTACTGCTAACCAGAACTCCTAAATCTTTTTCGCAATCCGTAATATTAAGATCTACATTATTTAGTTTATATGTGGCATGGTTATTGTCCTGTCCAACATTTAGAACTTTGCATTTGTCTATATTAAACTGCATCTGCCACTTCTCCGACCACTGCATCAGTCTATTCAAATCTTCCTGGAGTGCTCGAATGTCCTCGTCAGAATGAATTCGACGGCCTATTTTGGTGTCATCGGCAAACTTGCCGATGTCGCTCTTTATGCCCTCATCTATGTCGTTTATGTAGATTGTGAACAGCAGGGGGCCCAACACTGACCCCTGTGGAACACCGCTCGTGACGCTTCCCCACTCTGATTTCTCCCCATTTATGCAAACTCTCTGCTGCCTATTTGTCAACCATGCCTCTATCCAGGAAAAAATTTCTCCTCCTATTCCATGTGCTTTAATTTTCCTCAATAGTCTCTGATGTGGGACCCTGTCAAAAGCCTTACTGAAGTCCATATACACAATATCATATTCGTTACCATGATCTACCTCCTCAAATACCTTAGTGAAAAAAGTTAATAAATTCGTAAGGCAGGAACGTCCCTTTGTAAAACCATGCTGAGATTCGTTGATTAATTTATGCTTTTCAAGGTGGCTACGAACTGCCTCGGCAATTATTGATTCCATAAATTTTCCCACTATGGAGGTTAGGCTTATTGGTCTATAGTTCGAAGCTAAGGACCTGTCACCTGTTTTGAAAATAGGTATCACATTTGCCATTTTCCACTTATCTGGCACCATGCCAGTTTGTAGTGATATGTTGAAAAGATTAGCCAAAGGTGTGCTAAGCTCCTCTTTACATTCCTTTAGAACCCTTGCATACAGTTCATCAGGGCCTGGGGATTTGTTAGGTTTTAATTTATCTATTTGCCTAAGGACCATGTCACTTGTGACCCTAATAGTGCACAGTTTATTATCGTCCTGTTCTACATAATTTATCATTACTGGAATATCACTGGTATCCTCCTGTGTAAAAACTGAGAGGAAGTATGTGTTAAAAATTCTACACATTTCCTTATCACTGTCAGTGAGCTGACCCGAGGAACTTTTGAGTGGGCCTATCTTGTCCCTGATCTTACTTCTGTATACCTGAAAGAATCCTTTTGGGTTAGTCTTCGATTCTCTTGCAACTTTAACCTCATAATCTCTTTTTGCTTTTCTAATTCCCTTTTTTATTTCTCTCTTTAACTGAATATATCGATTTCTTAATTGCCCCTCTCCTCTTTTGATTTGCCTATATATGCCTCTCTTTTGACCAATCAGATATTTTAATCTATTGTTCATCCATTTAGGATCATTTTTGTTTGATCTGATTTCCCTATTTGGAACATAATTTGACTGAGCAGCTAGAACTATGCCCTGGAAAGCATCATATCGGCAACCATCACCACCTACCTGACCCCTAGTCAGGTCATTCCAGTTCAGCCCACCTAAGTAATTTTTCAGTCCTATGAAATCAGCCAAGCGAAAGTCAGGGACGGAGACTTGATTGCCAGTATTAGGGGAATTCCATGATATGTTAAAACTGAGTGATTTGTGATCACTCTCCCCAAGCTCATCATTAACCTCAAGATTATTAATTAGTGTTTCCCTACTGGCAAGAACCAAGTCAAGGAGGTTATTTCCCCTAGTTGGCTCTGTCACAAACTGTTTTAAAAAACAATCCTGGATCGTATCAAGAAAGTCACCCGACTCTAAATTTCCTGTCAAATTGCTCCAGTCAATCTGTCTATAGTTGAAATCTCCCATTAGCACAACATTTTCGTATGTAGATGCCTTACGAATTTCGTCCCATAGAAGTTTACTGCACTCCCTATCAAGATTTGGGGCCCTGTAAATCACACCCAAAATTAGTTTTTCTCGGCCCTCGAGAAGCTGTAACCAAACAGATTCAGTGGCTGACGCTTCTAATTTAATATCTTGTCTAACACAACAATTTAAATTGTCTCTGACATACATCGCTACTCCACCACCTTTCCTGTTGACCCTGTCAGTGTGGAATAATTTATAGCCTTGTATGTGACATTCAGATGGCATCTCTCTATCTTTCAGATTGAGCCAGGTCTCTGTTATAGCAATAATATCTATGTTTCCTGCACTTGCAATTAATCTTAGCTCATCTATCTTATTTCTAACACTCCTGCTATTAGTATAGTAAACCTTAAGGGAGCTAGTCCCTTGCTGCCCTCTGGCTGTCCCCCTTTGTTTTCTGACCTGTTCTATTGTCTTTATTTATAACTTCATGCTGAATGCCTTTTATACATTTACTGTTTCAACCCTAGTGTTGCAAATTCCTGCTTATTTCCCACACACACCCATACCTCTATCTTCCATCAGTTTAAAATCATAGGTATTTCACCAATGGCCTTCTCAATGAGTCTGCAAGTGCTACCACCCCTGCCCCAGAGAGATGAACCCCATCCCTTGCATACATATCATGTTTGCCATAAAAGTTGTTCCAGTTGTCAATGAATGGGATTGCAAGTCTTCGTTATTCTGTCTAGCCAGCAATTTACAACAATTGCCCTAGACAACCATTCATTTCCTACTCCCCTCTTCTGAGGCAAGATGCTACATATGATTGGGATCCCTCCCTTCCCAGACTTAATGAAATCTATAGGCTGACCTGTACTTATCTAGCAGCTCTTCTCTCCTACTCTTCCCAATATCATTTCCACTTACGCACTGAACAGATAATGGGCTTGTTCCCATTACCTGACATGATATTATCAGTCTGTTGACAATGTCCCCAACACCAGCTCCAGGGAAGCACACTCTATCTCTCATCTTCTTATTCCTTATTACAAAAAGCACGGTCAATCATATCTTACCTGAGAGTCACCAACCACAAGAATGCGCTTACCTTCATTAGCAGGGGCAGTGGTACCCCCTTACCTTCATCTCCACTGATTCACATTCATCCTGGAGAACAGAGAAGCGATTTCCTACCTTCAGATCTTCCTCTCCTTAACTTTCCTTACTCTGATGCGCCTCCCATTACTGTGAACAACTCGCCACTTGTAGCAGTTGCTGGGCTGCACCTCACTGCTGGTACCTGTTGCTACCTCCCCACCTACAGCCTCCTCACAGTGAGAGACAGACTGCACCTCACTGCTAGAAGCCTCATTCCCCACATCTCCAACCACCTCACACACTCTCCCAGGCCCATTGGTGGACCTTCAGCCTCCTAATCTCCTCCTGGAGAAGCAAGACCTCCTCCTTCAACTCTCCAAACTCAGTTTTAAAACACTGCAGAAGCAAGCCTATGCTTTGTAACCGTCCACGCTAATCCCCAAAGCAAACAGTGTGACCTCACATGACAGAGTGTAGTGGTGTTGTCTGTATTATAGTGGTGTTCTGTGTGTAAATAATAGTGTTCCAGTATAGTGGTATTTGTCATATATTTATAGTGGTGTTCTGTGTGTGCAAACTAATAGTGTTCCGAGTATTATAGTGGTGTTCATATTGTAAATAATGGTGTTCCAGTATTATAGTGGTGTTGTCTGTATTATAGTGGTGTTCTGTGTGTAAATAATAGTGTTCCGAGTATTATAGTGGTGTTGTCTGTATTATAATTATATTCATTCTGTATGTAAATAATAGTGTTCGAGTATTATAATTAGATTGTATTATAATTGGTGTTCTGTGTGTAAATAATAGTGTTCCAGGTATTATAGTGGTGTTGTCTGTGTATAATTAGTGTGTTGTCTTAACAAATAATAGTGTTCCAGTGTATAGTGGTGTTGTATAATATTATAGTGGTGTTCTGTGTAAATAATAGTGTTCCGAGTATTATAGTGGTGTTGTCTGTATTATAGTGGTGTTCTGTGTGTAAATATGAGTGTTCGAGTATTATAGTGGTATTGTCTGTATTATAGTGGTGTTCTGTGTGTAAATAATAGTGTTCAGTATTATATTGTTGTTCTGTGTGTAAATAATGATGTTCCGAGTATTATAGTGGTGTTGTATGTATAATAGTGGTGTTCTGTTTGTAAATAATAGTGTTTCAGGTGTATTATAGTGGTGTTCTGTGTGTAAATAATAGTGTTCCAGAGTATTATAGTGGTGTTGTCTGTATTATAATTGGTGTTCTGTGTGTAAATAGTGTTCCAATTATTATAGTGGTGTTGTCTGTATTATAGTGGTGTTCTGTGTAAATAATGGTGTTCCGAGGTATTATGGTGAATTGTTGGCTCTGTATTATAGTGGTGTTCTGTGTGTAAATAATAGTGTGTTCGAGTATTATAGTGGTATTATCTGTATTATAGTGGTGTTATGTGTGTAAATAATGAGTGTTCCAGATTATTATAGTGGTGTTGTCTGTATTATGAGTGGTGTTCTGTGTGTAAATAATGGTGTTCAAGGTATTATAATTGGTGTTGTCTGTTATAATTGGTGTTCTGTGTGTAATGTATGGTGTTCCAGTATTATAATTAGTGTATCTGTATTATAGTGATGGTGTTCTGTGTGTAAATAATAGTGTTCCGAGTATTATAATTGGTGTTGTCTGTATTATAGTGGTGTTCTGTGTGTAAATAATGAGTGTTCCGAGTATTATAGTGGTGTTTCTGTGTGTATGCAAATAGCCGTGTTCAGGTATTATAGTTGTATTTGTCTGTATAATAGTGGTGTTCTGTTTGTAAATAGTGTTTGAGAATTATTATAGTGGTATTGTCTGTATTATAGTGGTGTTCTGTGCGTAAATAATAGTGTTCAGAGTATTATAGTGGTGTTGTCATTTGACCTGAGTGGTGTTCTGTGTAAATAATAGTGTTTGAAGTATTATAGTGGTGTTGTCTGTATTATAGTGGTGTTCTGTGTGTAAATAATGTGTTCCAGGTATTATAGTGGTGTTGTCTGTATTATAATTGTGGTGTTCTGTGTGTAAATAATGGTGTTCCAGTATTCAGTGGTGTTGTCTGTATTATAATTGGTGTTCTGTATGTAAATAATACGTGTTCCAGTATTATAGTGGTGTTGTCTGTAATATTATAGTGGTGTTCTGTGTGAAATATGGGTGTTCCGAGTATTATGGTGGTGTTGTCTGTATTATAGTGGTGTTCTGTGTGTAAATAATAGTGTTCCAGTATTATAGTGGTGTTCTGTGTGTATAAATAATAGTGTTCAGAAATATTATAGTGGTGTTATCTGTATAATAGTGGTGTTCTGTTTGTAAATAATAGTGTTCCAGGTATTATAGTGGTGTTGTCTGTATTATGAGTGAATTGTTCTCTGTGTAAATATTAGTGTTCAGTGTTATAGTGGTGTTGTCTGTATTATAGTGGGTGTTCTGTGTGTAAATAATAGTGTTCAGGTATTATGAGTGGTGTTGTCCTGTATTATAGTGGTGTTCTGTGTGTAAAATAATGATGTTCCGGGTATTATGATGGTGTTGTCTGTATTAGGTGATGATGCAATGTATGTAAATAATGGTGTTCCGAGTATTATGGTAGTGTTTTCTGTGTTATGATGGTATTGTAAATAATAGTGTTCAGGTATTATAGTGGTGTTATCTGTGTATTATGGTGGTATTCTGTGTGTAAATGAGTGTTCCAATTATTATAGTGGTGTTGTCTGTATTATAAGTGGTGTTCTGGCTTATTGTAAATAATGAGTGTTAAAATTATTATAGTGGTGTTGTCTGTATTATAGTGAGACATTCATGTGTAAATAATGGTGTTTCAGGTATTATAGTAGTATTGTCTGTATTATAGGTGGTGTTCTGTGTGTAAATAAGCCGTGTTTCAGGTATTATGGTGGTGTTGTCTGTATTATAGTGGTGTTCTTATTGTGTAAGTAATAGTGTTCCAGTGTTATCAAGGTAGATGTTGTCTGTATTATAGTGGTGTTCTGTGTGTAAATAATAGTGTTCCGAGTATTACTAATTGGTGTTGTCTGTATTATAGTGGTGTTCTGTGTGTGTAAATAATAAAGTGTTCGAGTATTATAGTGAGTGTTCTGTGTGTAAATAGTGTTCAGGTATTATAGTGGTGTTGTCTGTATAGTGGTGTTCTGTTTTGTAAAATAGTGTTCCGAGTATTATAATTGGGTGTTGTCTGTATTACTAGTAGTGTTCATGTGTGTAAATCAATAGTGTTCCGAGTATTATAGTGGTGTTGTCTGTATTATAGTGGTGTTCTGTGTGTAAATACATAGTGTTCCAGGTATTATAGTGGTGTTGTCTGTATTATAGTGGTGTTCTGTGTGTAAATAATAGTGTTCAGGTATTATGAGTGGTGTTTTCTGTATTATAGTGGTGTTCTGTGTATGAAATAATAGTGTTCAATTATTATGGTGGTGTTCCTCAATGTTACAAGTGAACATTACACAGCATCATGCCTGTTATTCTAATTGCTATAGTGGGTGTTGTCTGTAATTATAGTGGTGTTCTGTGTGTAAAATAATAGTGTTAAAGTGTTGTAGTGGTGTTTGTCTGTATTATAGTGTTGTTTATATGTAGTAATGAGTGTTCCAGGTGTTATAGTGGTGTTTTCTATATTATTATGAGTGGTGTTCTGTGTGTAAATAATAGTGTTCAGTGGCATAATTAGGTGTTGTCTGTATTATGGTGAATTGTTCATGTGTAAATAATAGTGTTAAAATTATTATAGTGGTGTTGTGTCTGTATTATAGTGGTGTTCTGTGTGAAATAGTGTTTCAGGTATTATAGTGGTGTTATCTGTATTATGGTGATGTTCTGTGTGAAAATAATAGTATTCAAGTATTATAGTGGTGTTGTCTATGCTATAGTGGTGTTCTGTGTGTAAATAATGGTATTCCAGGTATTATAGTGGTGTTGTCTGTATTATAGTGGTGTTCTGTGTGTATTGATAATAGTGTTTCAGTATTATATGGTGGTGTTGTCTGTATTATAGTGGTGTTCTGTGTGTAAATAATGGTGTTTCAGGTATTATAGTGAGTGTTGTCTGTATTATAGTGGTGTTCTGTGTGTAAATATGAGTGTTCAGGTATTATAGTGGGTGTTGTCTGTATTATAGTGGTGTTCTGTGTGTAAATGTGGTGTTCCAGTGTTGTGCAGTGTGTCTGTGTTATAGTGGTGTTCTGTGTGTAAATAATAGTGTTCCGAGTATTATAGTGATGTTGTCTGTGTTATAGTGGTGTTCTGTGTATAAATAATAGTGTTCCAGTATTTTAGTGAATATTTGTCTGTATTATAGTGAATTGTTCTACTGTGTGTAAATAATAGTGTTCCGAGTATTATAGTGGTGTTGTCTGTATTATGGTGGTGTTCTGTGTATTGTAAATAGTGTTCCAGGTATTATGAGTGGTGTTGTCTATTATGAGTGGTGTTCTGTGTGTAAATAATAGTGTTCCAGAGTATTATAGTGGGTGTTTTCTGTATTATAGTGGTGTTCTATTGTGCAAATAATAAGTGTTCAGGTATTATAGTGGTGTGTATTATAGTGGTGTTCTGTATGTAAATAATAGTGTTCCAAGTGTATAGTGGTGTTGTACATATTATAGTGGTGTTCTGTGTGTAAAATAATAGTGTTCCAGGTATTATGGTGAATGTTGTCTGTCATTATGGTGGTGTTGTGTATAAAATAATAGTGTTCCAAGGTATTATGGTGGGTGTTGTCTGTGTATTATGGTATTTCTGTGTGTAAATAATAGTGTTCCAGAGTATTACTAAGTGGTGTTGTCTGTATTATAGTGATTGTTCTGTGTGTAAATAATAGTATTGAGTATTATAGTGGTATTTATCTGTATTATAGTAATAAGTGTTCTGTATGTAAATGTAAGTGTTGAGTATTATAGTGGTGTTCTGTATAAATAACATTGTTCCGAGTATTATAGTGGTGTTGTCTGTATAATGGTGGTGTTCTGTTTTGTAAATAATAGTGTTCCAGGTATTATAGTGGTGTTATCTGTATTATAGTGGTGTTCTCTGTGCAAATAATAGTGTTCCAGGTATTATAGTGGTGTTGTCTGTGTTATAAGTGTTCTGTATTGTAAACCATGTGATTTCCAAGAATTATTATAGTGGTGTTGTCTGTATTATAGTGGTGTTCTGTGTGTAAATGTGTTCAGTATTATAGTGGTGTTGTCTATTATTATAGTGAGTTATTTCTGTGTGTAAATAATGGTGTTCAGGTATTATGGTGGTGTTTTCTGTATTATGGTGGTGTTCTGTGTAAATAATGAGTGTTCAAGATGTTATAATTGGTGTTGTCTGTATTATAGTGGTGTTCTGTGTGTGTAAATGCTAGTGTTCCCAGTATTATGAGTGGTGTTGTCTGTATTATAGTGGTTTTCTGTGTGTGTAAATAAATGGTGTTAAAATTATTATGGTGGTGTTGTCTGTATTATAGTGGTGTTCTGTTATTTAAATAATAGTGTTCCGAGTATTATGAGTGAATTGTTGTCATATTATAGTGATATTATAATATTGTAAATAATGAGTGTTCCAGGTAGTATAGTGTGTTGTACCAACTATTACTCAGTGGTGTTCTGTGTGTAAATAATAGTGTTCAGGTATTATAGTGGTGTTGTCTATTATAGTGGTGTTCTGTGTGTAAATAATAGTGTTCGAGTATTATAGTGGTGTTATCCTGTGCCATTATAGTGGTGTTCTGTTAATGTAAATAATAGTGTTCCAGGTATTATAGTGGTGTTCTGTGTGTAAATAATAGTGTTCCAGGTATTATAGTGAGTGTTGTCTGTATATTAGTTGTTATTATTCTGTTTGTAAATAATAAAGTGTTCGAGTAATTATAGTGGTGTTGTCTGTGTTATGAGTGGTGTTCACTGCTGTGTAAATAATAGTGTTCCGAGTAGTAGTTGTTGTCTATTATTATAATTGATGTTTCTTGATGATAATGAGTGTTCCAGGTATTATAGTGGTGTTGTCTGTATTATAATTAATTCTGTGTGTAAATAATAGTGTTCAAAGTGATAATAATTTTCTGTATTATAGTGGTGTTCTGTTATTGTAAGTAATGATGTTCAGAGTATTATAGTAGTTGTTATCTGTATTATGAGTGGTGTTCTGTGTGTAAATACTAGTGTTCCCAGTGCTATAGTGGTGTTAATGTATCATTATAGTGGTGTTCTGTGTGTAAATAATGAGTGTTAAAATTATTATGAGTGGTGTCTGTATTATAGTGGTGTTCTGTGTGTAAATAATGGTGTTCAATTATTATAGTGGTGTTGTCTGCTAGTTATGGTGATTAATTTCTGTGTGTAAATAATAGTGTTCCAGAGTATTATAGTGGGTATTTGTGTCTGTGTTATAGTGAATTATTCTGTGTGTAAATAATGAGTGTTAAGGGAGTATTATAGTGGTGTTGTCTGTATTATGGTGAATTGTTCTGTGTGTAAATAATAGTGTTCAGGTATTATAGTGGTGTTGTCTGTATTATGGTGGTATTCTGTGTGTAGAAAATAATAGTGTTCCAGAATTATTATGAGTGGTGTTGTCTGTATATAGTGAGTGTTCTGTGTGTAAATAATGATGTTCCGAGTATTATGAGTGGTGTTGTCTGTATTATAGTGAATTGTTCTGTGTGTAAATAATAGTGTTTCCGAGTATAGTGGTGTTGTCTATGTATTATAGTGGTGTTCTGTGTGTAAATAATAGTGTTCAGGTATTGGTAGTGTTATACTGTATTATAGTAATTGTTCTGTGTATAAATAATAGTGTTCCGAGTATTATAGTGGTGTTGTCTGTGTTATGGTGGTGTTCTGTTGTAAATAATAGTGTTCCAGGTATTATGAGTGGTGTTGTCTGTGTTATAGTGGTGTTCTGTGTGTAAATAATAGTGTTCCATATTATAGTGAATTGTTGTCTGTGTTATAGTGAGTGCTCTGTGTGTAAAATAATAGTGTTCCAGTATTATGATGGGGTGTTGTCTGTATTATAATTGAATTGTTCTGTGTGTAGTAATGTTCAGGTATTCATAGTGGTGTTGTCTGTATTATAGTGGTGTTCTGTGCTGTAAATAATAGTGTTCCGAGTATTATAGTGGTGTTGTCTGTTATAGGTGGTGTGTGTAAATGTGATGTTCAGGTATTATAGTGGTGTTTTCTGTATTATGGTGGTGTTGTGTGTGTAAATGTGATGTTCCAGGTATTATAGTGGTGTTGTCTGTATTATAGTGGTGTTCTGTGTGTAAATACTAGTGTTCCCAGTAGTATAGTGAATTGTTGTCTGTATTATAGTGGTGTTCTGTGTGTAAATAATGAGTGTTAAAGTGTTATGGTGGTGTTGTCTGTGTTATCTGGTAAATTGTTCAACAATGTAAATAATGAGTGTTCCAGGTATTATAGTGGTGTTGTCTATTATTATAGTGGTGTTCTGTGTGTAAATAATAGTGTTCCGAGTATTATAGTGGTGTTGTCTGTATTATAGTGGTGTTCTGTGTGTAAATAATAGTGTTCAGTATTATAGTGGTGTTGTCATATTATAGTGTTCTGTAATGCAAATAATAGTGTTCGAGTATTATGGTAGTGTTGTCTGCATTATAGTAGTGTTCTGTTAATGTAAATAATCAGTGTTCCAAAAAGAGTATTATAGTGTTCTGTATTGTAAATAATAGTGTTCCAGGTATTATAGTGTTGTTAATCTGTATAATAGTGGTGTTCTGTTTGTAAATAATAGTGTTTCAGTATTATAGTGGTGTTGTCTGTATTATAGTGGTGTTCTGTGTACTTAAATAATAGTGTTCCAGAGTATTATAGTGAATTATTTGTCTGTGTATTATAGTGAGTGACATATTGTGTGTCATTAAGTGTTCCAGGTATTATAATTAAGGTATTTGTGTATTATAGTGGTGTTCTGTGTGTAAATAATAGTGTTCCAGCATTATTATAGTGGTGTTTTCTGTATTATGGTGGTGTTCTGTGTGTAAATAATGGTGTTCCAGGTATTATAGTGAATTGTTGTCCTGTATTATAGTGAATTGATGCAACATTGTAAATACCAGTGATCCCAGTACTATAGTGGTATTGTCATGATATAGTGGTGTTCTGTGTGTAAATAATAGTGTTAAAGAGTATTATAATTGGTGTTGTCTGTATTATGGTGGTGTTCTGTGTGTAAATATGTGATTCCAGGTATTATAGTGGTGTTGTCTGTATTATAGTGGTGTTCTGTGTGTAAATAATAGTGTTCAGGTATTATAGTGAATTGTTGTCTGTATTACAGTGGTGTTCTGTGTATGAAATAATGAGTGTTCAAAAAATTATTATGGTGGTGTTGTCTGTATTATAGTGATTGTTCTGTGTGTAAATGTGGGTGTTCCGAGTGTGCAGTGGGTGTTGTCTGTATTATAGTGGTGTTCTGTGTGTAAAATAATAGTGTTCAGTATTATAGTGGTGTTGTCTGTATTATAGTGGTGTTCTGTCTGATAAATAATAGTGTTCCATTATAGTGGTGTTGTCTGTATTATGAGTAGTGTTCTGTGTGTAAACTAATAATTAAATTATTATGGTGTTGTCTGCAATATGGTGATGCTGTGTGTAAATAAGTGTTCAGTATTATAGTGGTGTTGTCTGTATTATAGTGGTGTTCTGTATAATCAATGATGTTCCGAGTATTATAATTGGTGTTGTCTGTATTATAGTGGTGTTCTGTGTGTAAATAATAGTGTTGTTCCAGTATTATAGTGGTGTTATTACTGTATTATGGTGGTGTTCTGTGTGTAAATAATATGGAGTGTTCCAGGTATTATAGTGGTGTTCTGGTGTGTAAATAATAGTGTTTCCGAAAAAGGTATAGTGGTGTTGTCTGTATAATGGTATTCATTCTGTTTAGCAAATAATAGTGTTCAGTATAATTGGGTGTTGTCTGTATTATGGTGGTATTCTCCTCTGTGTAAATAATGGTATTCCAGAGTATTATAGTGGTGTTGTCTGTATTATAGTGAAGATTGTTCTGTGTGTAAATAATAGTGTTCCAGTGTGCTTCAGTGGTGTTGTCTGTATTATAGTGGTGTTATGTGTGTAAATGTGAGTGTTCCGAGTATTATAGTGGTGTCTGTATTATAGTGGTGTTCTGTGTGTAAATAATAGTGTTCAAAAATTATTATAGTGGTGTTTTCTGTATTATCATTTGTTGTTCTGTGTGTAAATAATGTGATGTTCCGAGTATTATAGTGGTGTTGTCTGTATTATAGTGGTGTTCTGTGTAGGCCTACTAGTGTTTCCCACAGTATTATAGTGGGTGTTGTCTGTATTATAGTGGTGTTCTGTGTATAAATAATAGTGTTAAGAAGAATTATTATAGTGGTGTTGTCTGTATTATAGTGGTGTTCATATATTGTATGAAATAATAGTGTTCGAGAGTATTATAGTGGATGTTATCTGTATTATGATCGTTGTATTCTGTGTACTTAAATAATGAGTGTTCAGGTATTATATGGTAGATGTTGTCTGTATTATAGTGGTGTTCTGTGTGTAAATATTAGTGTTCCAGGTATTATAGTGGTGTTGTCTGTATTATGGTGGTGTTCTGCTAGTGTGCGTGTGGTGTTCCAGGTATTATAATTGGTGTTGTCTGTATTATGGTGATTGTTCTGTGTGTAGGCGTAAGTGTTCAGTGTTTGTGAGTGGTGTTCTGTGCTTAAATAATGATGTTCAGGTATTATGGTGGTGTTGTCTGTATATCAAGTGGTGTTCTGCACAATAATAGTGTTTGGTATTATAGTGGTGTTGTCTGTATTATAGTGGTGTTCTGTGTGTAAATAATGAGTGTTCAAGGTATTATATTTGATGTCCTGTATTATAGTGGTGTTCTGTGTGTGTAAATAATAGTGTTCAGAGTATTATAGTGGGTGTTGTCTGTATTATAGTGGTGTTCTGTGTGTAAATAATGGTGTTGAGTGTTATGATGGTGTTTTCTGTATTATAGTGGTGTTCTGTGTGTAAATAATGAGTGTTCAGGTATTATGGTGGTGTTGTCTGTGATATGGTGTTCTGTGTGTAAATACTAGTGTTCCAGTACTATAGTGAAAAGATTGTTGTCTGTGTTATAGTGGGTGTTCTGTGTGTAAATAATGAGTGTTAGAGTATTATAATTGGTGTTGTCTGTATTATAATTTAATTCCATATTATTGTAAATAATGGTGTTCCAGTATTATAGTGGTGTTGTCTGTATTATAGTGGTGTTCTGTGTATGAAATAATGGTGTTCCAGGTATTATAGTGGTGTTGTCTGTATTATAGTGGTGTTCTGTGTGTAAAATAGTGTTGAGTATTATAATTGGTGTTGTCTGTATTATAGTGGTGTTCTGCGTGTGTAAATAATAAGTGTTCCAGGCCTTATGATGGTGTTGTCTGTATTATAATTGGTGTTCTGTGTAGAAATAATAGTGTTCCAGGTATTATAGTGCTTGTCTGTTATTGTAGTGGTGTTCTGTATTAGCAAATAATGTAAGTGTTCCAGGTATTATAATTAGTGTTGTCTGTATTATAATTGGTGTTCTGTGTGTAAATAATAGTGTTTCGAGAATTATTATAGTGGTGTTGTCTGTATTATAGTGGTGTTCTATTATTAGCAAATAATAGTGTTCCAGGTATTATGTTGTTATCCTGTATTATAGTGGTGTTCTGTGTAAATAATAGTGATTGAGCCATTTGTAATTAGTGTTGTCTGTGTTATAGTGAGTGTTCTGTGTAAATGTGGTGTTCCGGAAGTGTATAATTGGTGTTGTCTGTGTTATAGTGGTTGTTCTGTGTGTAAATGTGGAGTAATAAGAACATAAGAACATAAGAACGAAGGAACACTGCAGAAGGCCTACTGGCCCATGCGAGGCAGGTCCAAGTCCCTACCGGCTTAAGCCAATGCACCCAACCTAGTCAGGTCAGGTCACATTGACTTAAGGGAGGAACACGGCAACCGACCTGTTAGCACAAGCTATCAGGTCCAACTCACACCCACCCACATCTACTCATGTATTTATCCAACCTATTTTTGAAGCTACACAACGTTCTGGCCTCTATAACGGTACTTGGGAGTTTGTTCCACTCATCCACAACTCTATTACCAAACCAGTACTTTCCTATATCCCTCCTGAATCTGAATTTTTCCAACTTAAAACCATTGCTGCGAGTCCTGTCTAGGCTAGATATTTTCAGCACACTATTTACATCCCCTTTATTTATTCCTGTCTTCCACTTATAAACCTCAATCATATCCCCCCTAATTCTACGTCTTTCTAGAGAGTGCAGTTTCAGGGCCCTTAGTCTATCCTCATAGGGAAGGTTTCTGATACATGGGATCATCTTTGTCATCCTCCTTTGTACATTTTCCAGAGAATTTATATCCATTCTGTAATACGGTGACCAAAACTGTGCAGCATAATCTAAATGAGGCCTAACCAAGGATGTATAGAGTTGAAGAACAACCTGAGGACTCCTATTATTTATGCTTCTTGATATGAAGCCAAGGATTCTATTAGCTTTATTGCGAACACTTATGCACTGTTGTCTTGGTTTCAGATTACTGCTAACCAGAACTCCTAAATCTTTTTCGCAATCCGTAATATTAAGATCTACATTATTTAGTTTATATGTGGCATGGTTATTGTCCTGTCCAACATTTAGAACTTTGCATTTGTCTATATTAAACTGCATCTGCCACTTCTCCGACCACTGCATCAGTCTATTCAAATCTTCCTGGAGTGCTCGAATGTCCTCGTCAGAATGAATTCGACGGCCTATTTTGGTGTCATCGGCAAACTTGCCGATGTCGCTCTTTATGCCCTCATCTATGTCGTTTATGTAGATTGTGAACAGCAGGGGGCCCAACACTGACCCCTGTGGAACACCGCTCGTGACGCTTCCCCACTCTGATTTCTCCCCATTTATGCAAACTCTCTGCTGCCTATTTGTCAACCATGCCTCTATCCAGGAAAAAATTTCTCCTCCTATTCCATGTGCTTTAATTTTCCTCAATAGTCTCTGATGTGGGACCCTGTCAAAAGCCTTACTGAAGTCCATATACACAATATCATATTCATTACCATGATCTACCTCCTCAAATACCTTAGTGAAAAAAGTTAATAAATTCGTAAGGCAGGAACGCCCCTTTGTAAAACCATGCTGAGATTCGTTGATTAATTTATGCTTTTCAAGGTGGCTACGAACTGCCTCGGCAATTATTGATTCCATAAATTTTCCCACTATGGAGGTTAGGCTTATTGGTCTATAGTTCGAAGCTAAGGACCTGTCACCTGTTTTGAAAATAGGTATCACATTTGCCATTTTCCACTTATCTGGCACCATGCCAGTTTGTAGTGATATGTTGAAAAGATTAGCCAAAGGTGTGCTAAGCTCCTCTTTACATTCCTTTAGAACCCTTGCATACAGTTCATCAGGGCCTGGGGATTTGTTAGGTTTTAATTTATCTATTTGCCTAAGGACCATGTCACTTGTGACCCTAATAGTGCACAGTTTATTATCGTCCTGTTCTACATAATTTATCATTACTGGAATATCGCTGGTATCCTCCTGTGTAAAAACTGAGAGGAAGTATGTGTTAAAAATTCTACACATTTCCTTATCACTGTCAGTGAGCTGACCCGAGGAACTTTTGAGTGGGCCTATCTTGTCCCTGATCTTACTTCTGTATACCTGAAAGAATCCTTTTGGGTTAGTCTTCGATTCTCTTGCAACTTTAACCTCATAATCTCTATTTGCTTTTCTAATTCCCTTTTTTATTTCTCTCTTTAACTGAATATATCGATTTCTTAATTGCCCCTCTCCTCTTTTGATTTGCCTATATATGCCTCTCTTTTGACCAATCAGATATTTTAATCTATTGTTCATCCATTTAGGATCATTTTTGTTTGATCTGATTTCCCTATTTGGAACATAATTTGACTGAGCAGCTAGAACTATGCCCTGGAAAGCATCATATCGGCAACCATCACCACCTACCTGACCCCTAGTCAGGTCATTCCAGTTCAGCCCACCTAAGTAATTTTTCAGTCCTATGAAATCAGCCAAGCGAAAGTCAGGGACGGAGACTTGATTGCCATTATTAGGGGAATTCCATGATATGTTAAAACTGAGTGATTTGTGATCACTCTCCCCAAGCTCATCATTAACCTCAAGATTATTAATTAGTGTTTCCCTACTGGCAAGAACCAAGTCAAGGAGGTTATTTCCCCTAGTTGGCTCTGTCACAAACTGTTTTAAAAAACAATCCTGGATCGTATCAAGAAAGTCACCCGACTCTAAATTTCCTGTCAAATTGCTCCAGTCAATCTGTCTATAATTGAAATCTCCCATTAGCACAACATTTTCGTATGTAGATGCCTTACGAATTTCGTCCCATAGAAGTTTACTGCACTCCCTATCAAGATTTGGGGCCCTGTAAATCACACCCAAAATTAGTTTTTCTCGGCCCTCGAGAAGCTGTAACCAAACAGATTCAGTGGCTGACGCTTCTAATTTAATATCTTGTCTAACACAACAATTTAAATTGTCTCTGACATACATCGCTACTCCACCACCTTTCCTGTTGACCCTGTCAGTGTGGAATAATTTATAGCCTTGTATGTGACATTCAGAGGGCATCTCTCTATCTTTCAGATTGAGCCAGGTCTCTGTTATAGCAATAATATCTATGTTTCCTGCACTTGCAATTAATCTTAGCTCATCTATCTTATTTCTAACACTCCTGCTATTAGTATAGTAAACCTTAAGGGAGCTAGTCCCTTGCTGCCCTCTGCTGTCCCCCTTTGTTTGCTGACCTGTTCTATTGTCTTTATTTATAACTTCATGCT
The DNA here is from genome assembly GCF_038502225.1 of Cherax quadricarinatus. Taxonomy (NCBI): domain Eukaryota; kingdom Metazoa; phylum Arthropoda; class Malacostraca; order Decapoda; family Parastacidae; genus Cherax; species Cherax quadricarinatus. Next base: position 49,802 of record NW_027195985.1, on the reverse strand, counting down.
GAATGCCTTTTATACATTTACTGTTTCCAACCCTAGTGTTGCAACCTGCTTGTTTCCCACACACACCCATACCTCTATCTTCCATCAGTTTAAAATCATAGGCATTTCACCAATGGCCTTCTCAATCGAGTCTGCAAGTGCTACCACCCCTGCCCCAGAGAGATGAACCCCATCCCTTGCATACATATCATGTTTGCCATAAAAGTTGTTCCAGTTGTCAATGAATGGGATTGCAAGTTCCTTGCAGTATCTGTCTAGCCAGCAATTTACACCAATTGCCCTAGACAACCATTCATTTCCTACTCCCCTTCTAGGCAAGATGCTACATATGATTGGGATCCCTCCCTTAGACTTAATGAAATCTATAGCTGACCTGTACTTATCTAGCAGCTCTTCTCTCCTACCCTTCCCAATATCATTTCCACCAGCACTGAGACAGATAATGGGCTTGTTCCCATTACCTGACATGATATTATCCAGTCTGTTGACAATGTCCCCAACACCAGCTCCAGGGAAGCACACTCTATCTCTCATCTTCTTATTCCTATTACAAAAAGCACGATCAACATATCTTACCTGAGAGTCACCAACCACAAGAATGCGCTTACCTTCATTAGCAGGGGCAGTAGTACCCTTACCTTCACTGGCCACTGAAGTACATTCATCCTGGAGAACAGAGAAGCGATTTCCTACCTTCAGATCTGCACTCTTAACTTTCCTTACTCTGATGCGCCTCCCATTACTGTGAACAACTCGCCACTTGTAGCAGGTGCTGGGCTGCACCTCACTGCTGGTAGCCGTTGCTACCACCCCACCTACAGCCTCCTCACAGTGAGAGACAGACTGCACCTCACTGCTAGAAGCCTCATTCCCCACATCTCCAACCACCTCACACTCTCTCCCAGGCCCATTGAGGTGGACCTTCAGCCTCCTAATCTCCTCCTGGAGAAGCAAGACCTCCTCCTTCAACTCTCCAACCTCAGCTTTTAAAACACTGTAGAAGCAAGCCATGCTTTGTAACCGTCCACGCTAATCCCCAAGCAGCTCAGGGTCTGTGACCTCACGTGACGACTGACCACTGAACACTGACGACTGACCACTGAACACTGATATAGTGGTGTTGTCTGTATTATAGTGGTGTTCTCTGTGTAAATAATAGTGTTCCGAGTATTATAGTGGTGTTGTCTGTATTATAGTGGTGTTCTGTGTGTAAATAATAGTGTTCCGAGTATTATAGTGGTGTTGTCTGTATTATAGTGGTGTTCTGTGTGTAAATAATAGTGTTCCGAGTATTATAGTGGTGTTGTCTGTATTATAGTGGTGTTCTGTGTGTAAATAATAGTGTTCCGAGTATTATAGTGGTGTTTTCTGTATTATAGTGGTGTTCTGTGTGTAAATAATAGTGTTCCGAGTATTATAGTGGTGTTGTCTGTATTATAGTGGTGTTCTGTGTGTAAATACTAGTGTTCCCAGTATTATAGTGGTGTTGTCTGTATTATAGTGGTTTTCTGTGTGTAAATAATAGTGTTAAGAGTATTATAGTGGTGTTGTCTGTATTATAGTGGTGTTCTGTGTGTAAATAATAGTGTTCCGAGTATTATAGTGGTGTTGTCTGTATTATAGTGGTGTTCTGTGTGTAAATAATAGTGTTCCGAGTATTATAGTGGTGTTGTCTGTATTATAGTGGTGTTCTGTGTGTAAATAATAGTGTTCCGAGTATTATAGTGGTGTTGTCTGTATTATAGTGGTGTTCTGTGTGTAAATAATAGTGTTCCGAGTATTATAGTGGTGTTGTCTGTATTATAGTGGTGTTCTGTGTGTAAATAATAGTGTTCCGAGTATTATAGTGGTGTTCTGTGTGTAAATAATAGTGTTCCGAGTATTATAGTGGTGTTGTCTGTATAATAGTGGTGTTCTGTTTGTAAATAATAGTGTTCCGAGTATTATAGTGGTGTTGTCTGTATTATAGTGGTGTTCTGTGTGTAAATAATAGTGTTCCGAGTATTATAGTGGTGTTGTCTGTATTATAGTGGTGTTCTGTGTGTAAATAATAGTGTTCCGAGTATTATAGTGGTGTTGTCTGTATTATAGTGGTGTTCTGTGTGTAAATAATAGTGTTCCGAGTATTATAGTGGTGTTTTCTGTATTATAGTGGTGTTCTGTGTGTAAATAATAGTGTTCCGAGTATTATAGTGGTGTTGTCTGTATTATAGTGGTGTTCTGTGTGTAAATACTAGTGTTCCCAGTACTATAGTGGTGTTGTCTGTGTTATAGTGGTGTTCTGTGTGTAAATAATAGTGTTAAGAGTATTATAGTGGTGTTGTCTGTATTATAGTGGTGTTCTGTGTGTAAATAATAGTGTTCCGAGTATTATAGTGGTGTTGTCTGTATTATAGTGGTGTTCTGTGTGTAAATAATAGTGTTCCGAGTATTATAGTGGTGTTGTCTGTATTATAGTGGTGTTCTGTGTGTAAATAATAGTGTTAAGAGTATTATAGTGGTGTTGTCTGTATTATAGTGGTGTTCTGTGTGTAAATAATAGTGTTCCGAGTATTATAGTGGTGTTGTCTGTATTATAGTGGTGTTCTGTGTGAAAATAATAGTGTTCCGAGTATTATAGTGGTGTTGTCTGTATTATAGTGGTGTTCTGTGTGTAAATAATAGTGTTCCGAGTATTATAGTGGTGTTGTCTGTATTATAGTGGTGTTCTGTGTGTAAATAATAGTGTTCCGAGTATTATAGTGGTGTTGTCTGTATTATAGTGGTGTTCTGTGTGTAAATAATAGTGTTCCGAGTATTATAGTGGTGTTGTCTGTATTATAGTGGTGTTCTGTGTGTAAATAATAGTGTTCCGAGTATTATAGTGGTGTTGTCTGTGTTATAGTGGTGTTCTGTGTGTAAATAATAGTGTTCCGAGTATTATAGTGGTGTTGTCTGTGTTATAGTGGTGTTCTGTGTGTAAATAATAGTGTTCCGAGTATTATAGTGGTGTTGTCTGTGTTATAGTGGTGTTCTGTGTGTAAATAATAGTGTTCCGAGTATTATAGTGGTGTTGTCTGTATTATAGTGGTGTTCTGTGTGTAAATAATAGTGTTCCGAGTATTATAGTGGTGTTGTCTGTATTATAGTGGTGTTCTGTGTGTAAATAATAGTGTTCCGAGTATTATAGTGGTGTTGTCTGTATTATAGTGGTGTTCTGTGTGTAAATAATAGTGTTCCGAGTATTATAGTGGTGTTTTCTGTATTATAGTGGTGTTGTGTGTGTAAATAATAGTGTTCCGAGTATTATAGTGGTGTTGTCTGTATTATAGTGGTGTTCTGTGTGTAAATACTAGTGTTCCCAGTATTATAGTGGTGTTGTCTGTATTATAGTGGTGTTCTGTGTGTAAATAATAGTGTTAAGAGTATTATAGTGGTGTTGTCTGTATTATAGTGGTGTTCTGTGTGTAAATAATAGTGTTCCGAGTATTATAGTGGTGTTGTCTGTATTATAGTGGTGTTCTGTGTGTAAATAATAGTGTTCCGAGTATTATAGTGGTGTTGTCTGTATTATAGTGGTGTTCTGTGTGTAAATAATAGTGTTCCGAGTATTATAGTGGTGTTGTCTGTATTATAGTGGTGTTCTGTGTGTAAATAATAGTGTTCCGAGTATTATAGTGGTGTTGTCTGCATTATAGTGGTGTTCTGTGTGTAAATAATAGTGTTCCGAGTATTATAGTGGTGTTCTGTGTGTAAATAATAGTGTTCCGAGTATTATAGTGGTGTTGTCTGTATAATAGTGGTGTTCTGTTTGTAAATAATAGTGTTCCGAGTATTATAGTGGTGTTGTCTGTATTATAGTGGTGTTCTGTGTGTAAATAATAGTGTTCCGAGTATTATAGTGGTGTTGTCTGTATTATAGTGGTGTTCTGTGTGTAAATAATAGTGTTCCGAGTATTATAGTGGTGTTGTCTGTATTATAGTGGTGTTCTGTGTGTAAATAATAGTGTTCCGAGTATTATAGTGGTGTTTTCTGTATTATAGTGGTGTTCTGTGTGTAAATAATAGTGTTCCGAGTATTATAGTGGTGTTGTCTGTATTATAGTGGTGTTCTGTGTGTAAATACTAGTGATCCCAGTACTATAGTGGTGTTGTCTGTGTTATAGTGGTGTTCTGTGTGTAAATAATAGTGTTAAGAGTATTATAGTGGTGTTGTCTGTATTATGGTGGTGTTCTGTGTGTAAATAATAGTGTTCCGAGTATTATAGTGGTGTTGTCTGTATTATAGTGGTGTTCTGTGTGTAAATAATAGTGTTCCGAGTATTATAGTGGTGTTGTCTGTATTATAGTGGTGTTCTGTGTGTAAATAATAGTGTTAAGAGTATTATAGTGGTGTTGTCTGTATTATAGTGGTGTTCTGTGTGTAAATAATAGTGTTCCGAGTATTATAGTGGTGTTGTCTGTATTATAGTGGTGTTCTGTGTGTAAATAATAGTGTTCCGAGTATTATAGTGGTGTTGTCTGTATTATAGTGGTGTTCTGTGTGTAAATAATAGTGTTCCGAGTATTATAGTGGTGTTGTCTGTATTATAGTGGTGTTCTGTGTGTAAATAATAGTGTTCCGAGTATTATAGTGGTGTTGTCTGTATTATAGTGGTGTTCTGTGTGTAAATAATAGTGTTCCGAGTATTATAGTGGTGTTGTCTGTATTATAGTGGTGTTCTGTGTGTAAATAATAGTGTTCCGAGTATTATAGTGGTGTTGTCTGTATTATAGTGGTGTTCTGTGTGTAAATAATAGTGTTCCGAGTATTATAGTGGTGTTGTCTGTATTATAGTGGTGTTCTGTGTGTAAATAATAGTGTTCCGAGTATTATAGTGGTGTTCTGTGTGTAAATAATAGTGTTCCGAGTATTATAGTGGTGTTGTCTGTATAATAGTGGTGTTCTGTTTGTAAATAATAGTGTTCCGAGTATTATAGTGGTGTTGTCTGTATTATAGTGGTGTTCTCTGTGTAAATAATAGTGTTCCGAGTATTATAGTGGTGTTGTCTGTATTATAGTGGTGTTCTGTGTGTAAATAATAGTGTTCCGAGTATTATAGTGGTGTTGTCTGTATTATAGTGGTGTTCTGTGTGTAAATAATAGTGTTCCGAGTATTATAGTGGTGTTGTCTGTATTATAGTGGTGTTCTGTGTGTAAATAATAGTGTTCCGAGTATTATAGTGGTGTTTTCTGTATTATAGTGGTGTTCTGTGTGTAAATAATAGTGTTCCGAGTATTATAGTGGTGTTGTCTGTATTATAGTGGTGTTCTGTGTGTAAATACTAGTGTTCCCAGTATTATAGTGGTGTTGTCTGTATTATAGTGGTGTTCTGTGTGTAAATAATAGTGTTAAGAGTATTATAGTGGTGTTGTCTGTATTATAGTGGTGTTCTGTGTGTAAATAATAGTGTTCCGAGTATTATAGTGGTGTTGTCTGTATTATAGTGGTGTTCTGTGTGTAAATAATAGTGTTCCGAGTATTATAGTGGTGTTGTCTGTATTATAGTGGTGTTCTGTGTGTAAATAATAGTGTTCCGAGTATTATAGTGGTGTTGTCTGTATTATAGTGGTGTTCTGTGTGTAAATAATAGTGTTCCGAGTATTATAGTGGTGTTGTCTGTATTATAGTGGTGTTCTGTGTGTAAATAATAGTGTTCCGAGTATTATAGTGGTGTTCTGTGTGTAAATAATAGTGTTCCGAGTATTATAGTGGTGTTGTCTGTATAATAGTGGTGTTCTGTTTGTAAATAATAGTGTTCCGAGTATTATAGTGGTGTTGTCTGTATTATAGTGGTGTTCTGTGTGTAAATAATAGTGTTCCGAGTATTATAGTGGTGTTGTCTGTATTATAGTGGTGTTCTGTGTGTAAATAATAGTGTTCCGAGTATTATAGTGGTGTTGTCTGTATTATAGTGGTGTTCTGTGTGTAAATAATAGTGTTCCGAGTATTATAGTGGTGTTTTCTGTATTATAGTGGTGTTCTGTGTGTAAATAATAGTGTTCCGAGTATTATAGTGGTGTTGTCTGTATTATAGTGGTGTTCTGTGTGTAAATACTAGTGTTCCCAGTACTATAGTGGTGTTGTCTGTGTTATAGTGGTGTTCTGTGTGTAAATAATAGTGTTAAGAGTATTATAGTGGTGTTGTCTGTATTATAGTGGTGTTCTGTGTGTAAATAATAGTGTTCCGAGTATTATAGTGGTGTTGTCTGTATTATAGTGGTGTTCTGTGTGTAAATAATAGTGTTCCGAGTATTATAGTGGTGTTGTCTGTATTATAGTGGTGTTCTGTGTGTAAATAATAGTGTTAAGAGTATTATAGTGGTGTTGTCTGTATTATAGTGGTGTTCTGTGTGTAAATAATAGTGTTCCGAGTATTATAGTGGTGTTGTCTGTATTATAGTGGTGTTCTGTGTGAAAATAATAGTGTTCCGAGTATTATAGTGGTGTTGTCTGTATTATAGTGGTGTTCTGTGTGTAAATAATAGTGTTCCGAGTATTATAGTGGTGTTGTCTGTATTATAGTGGTGTTCTGTGTGTAAATAATAGTGTTCCGAGTATTATAGTGGTGTTGTCTGTATTATAGTGGTGTTCTGTGTGTAAATAATAGTGTTCCGAGTATTATAGTGGTGTTGTCTGTATTATAGTGGTGTTCTGTGTGTAAATAATAGTGTTCCGAGTATTATAGTGGTGTTGTCTGTGTTATAGTGGTGTTCTGTGTGTAAATAATAGTGTTCCGAGTATTATAGTGGTGTTGTCTGTGTTATAGTGGTGTTCTGTGTGTAAATAATAGTGTTCCGAGTATTATAGTGGTGTTGTCTGTGTTATAGTGGTGTTCTGTGTGTAAATAATAGTGTTCCGAGTATTATAGTGGTGTTGTCTGTATTATAGTGGTGTTCTGTGTGTAAATAATAGTGTTCCGAGTATTATAGTGGTGTTGTCTGTATTATAGTGGTGTTCTGTGTGTAAATAATAGTGTTCCGAGTATTATAGTGGTGTTGTCTGTATTATAGTGGTGTTCTGTGTGTAAATAATAGTGTTCCGAGTATTATAGTGGTGTTTTCTGTATTATAGTGGTGTTCTGTGTGTAAATAATAGTGTTCCGAGTATTATAAGAACATAAGAACATAAGAACATAAGAACGAAGGAACACTGCAGAAGGCCTACTGGCCCATGCGAGGCAGGTCCAAGTCCCTACCGGCTTAAACCAATGCACCCAACCTAGTCAGGTCAGGTCACATTGACTTAAGGGAGGAACACGGCAACCGACCTGTTAGCACAAGCTATCAGGTCCAACTCACACCCACCCACATCTACTCATGTATTTATCCAACCTATTTTTGAAGCTACACAACGTTCTGGCCTCTATAACGGTACTTGGGAGTTTGTTCCACTCATCCACAACTCTATTACCAAACCAGTACTTTCCTATATCCCTCCTGAATCTGAATTTTTCCAACTTAAAACCATTGCTGCGAGTCCTGTCTAGGCTAGATATTTTCAGCACACTATTTACATCCCCTTTATTTATTCCTGTCTTCCACTTATAAACCTCAATCATATCCCCCCTAATTCTACGTCTTTCTAGAGAGTGCAGTTTCAGGGCCCTTAGTCTATCCTCATAGGGAAGGTTTCTGATACATGGGATCATCTTTGTCATCCTCCTTTGTACATTTTCCAGAGAATTTATATCCATTCTGTAATACGGTGACCAAAACTGTGCAGCATAATCTAAATGAGGCCTAACCAAGGATGTATAGAGTTGAAGAACAACCTGAGGACTCCTATTATTTATGCTTCTTGATATGAAGCCAAGGATTCTATTAGCTTTATTGCGAACACTTATGCACTGTTGTCTTGGTTTCAGATTACTGCTAACCAGAACTCCTAAATCTTTTTCGCAATCCGTAATATTAAGATCTACATTATTTAGTTTATATGTGGCATGGTTATTGTCCTGTCCAACATTTAGAACTTTGCATTTGTCTATATTAAACTGCATCTGCCACTTCTCCGACCACTGCATCAGTCTATTCAAATCTTCCTGGAGTGCTCGAATGTCCTCGTCAGAATGAATTCGACGGCCTATTTTGGTGTCATCGGCAAACTTGCCGATGTCGCTCTTTATGCCCTCATCTATGTCGTTTATGTAGATTGTGAACAGCAGGGGGCCCAACACTGACCCCTGTGGAACACCGCTCGTGACGCTTCCCCACTCTGATTTCTCCCCATTTATGCAAACTCTCTGCTGCCTATTTGTCAACCATGCCTCTATCCAGGAAAAAATTTCTCCTCCTATTCCATGTGCTTTAATTTTCCTCAATAGTCTCTGATGTGGGACCCTGTCAAAAGCCTTACTGAAGTCCATATACACAATATCATATTCATTACCATGATCTACCTCCTCAAATACCTTAGTGAAAAAAGTTAATAAATTCGTAAGGCAGGAACGCCCCTTTGTAAAACCATGCTGAGATTCGTTGATTAATTTATGCTTTTCAAGGTGGCTACGAACTGCCTCGGCAATTATTGATTCCATAAATTTTCCCACTATGGAGGTTAGGCTTATTGGTCTATAGTTCGAAGCTAAGGACCTGTCACCTGTTTTGAAAATAGGTATCACATTTGCCATTTTCCACTTATCTGGCACCATGCCAGTTTGTAGTGATATGTTGAAAAGATTAGCCAAAGGTGTGCTAAGCTCCTCTTTACATTCCTTTAGAACCCTTGCATACAGTTCATCAGGGCCTGGGGATTTGTTAGGTTTTAATTTATCTATTTGCCTAAGGACCATGTCACTTGTGACCCTAATAGTGCACAGTTTATTATCGTCCTGTTCTACATAATTTATCATTACTGGAATATCGCTGGTATCCTCCTGTGTAAAAACTGAGAGGAAGTATGTGTTAAAAATTCTACACATTTCCTTATCACTGTCAGTGAGCTGACCCGAGGAACTTTTGAGTGGGCCTATCTTGTCCCTGATCTTACTTCTGTATACCTGAAAGAATCCTTTTGGGTTAGTCTTCGATTCTCTTGCAACTTTAACCTCATAATCTCTATTTGCTTTTCTAATTCCCTTTTTTATTTCTCTCTTTAACTGAATATATCGATTTCTTAATTGCCCCTCTCCTCTTTTGATTTGCCTATATATGCCTCTCTTTTGACCAATCAGATATTTTAATCTATTGTTCATCCATTTAGGATCATTTTTGTTTGATCTGATTTCCCTATTTGGAACATAATTTGACTGAGCAGCTAGAACTATGCCCTGGAAAGCATCATATCGGCAACCATCACCACCTACCTGACCCCTAGTCAGGTCATTCCAGTTCAGCCCACCTAAGTAATTTTTCAGTCCTATGAAATCAGCCAAGCGAAAGTCAGGGACGGAGACTTGATTGCCATTATTAGGGGAATTCCATGATATGTTAAAACTGAGTGATTTGTGATCACTCTCCCCAAGCTCATCATTAACCTCAAGATTATTAATTAGTGTTTCCCTACTGGCAAGAACCAAGTCAAGGAGGTTATTTCCCCTAGTTGGCTCTGTCACAAACTGTTTTAAAAAACAATCCTGGATCGTATCAAGAAAGTCACCCGACTCTAAATTTCCTGTCAAATTGCTCCAGTCAATCTGTCTATAATTGAAATCTCCCATTAGCACAACATTTTCGTATGTAGATGCCTTACGAATTTCGTCCCATAGAAGTTTACTGCACTCCCTATCAAGATTTGGGGCCCTGTAAATCACACCCAAAATTAGTTTTTCTCGGCCCTCGAGAAGCTGTAACCAAACAGATTCAGTGGCTGACGCTTCTAATTTAATATCTTGTCTAACACAACAATTTAAATTGTCTCTGACATACATCGCTACTCCACCACCTTTCCTGTTGACCCTGTCAGTGTGGAATAATTTATAGCCTTGTATGTGACATTCAGAGGGCATCTCTCTATCTTTCAGATTGAGCCAGGTCTCTGTTATAGCAATAATATCTATGTTTCCTGCACTTGCAATTAATCTTAGCTCATCTATCTTATTTCTAACACTCCTGCTATTAGTATAGTAAACCTTAAGGGAGCTAGTCCCTTGCTGCCCTCTGCTGTCCCCCTTTGTTTGCTGACCTGTTCTATTGTCTTTATTTATAACTTCATGCTGAATGCCTTTTATACATTTACTGTTTCCAACCCTAGTGTTGCAACCTGCTTGTTTCCCACACACACCCATACCTCTATCTTCCATCAGTTTAAAATCATAGGCATTTCACCAATGGCCTTCTCAATCGAGTCTGCAAGTGCTACCACCCCTGCCCCAGAGAGATGAACCCCATCCCTTGCATACATATCATGTTTGCCATAAAAGTTGTTCCAGTTGTCAATGAATGGGATTGCAAGTTCCTTGCAGTATCTGTCTAGCCAGCAATTTACACCAATTGCCCTAGACAACCATTCATTTCCTACTCCCCTTCTAGGCAAGATGCTACATATGATTGGGATCCCTCCCTTAGACTTAATGAAATCTATAGCTGACCTGTACTTATCTAGCAGCTCTTCTCTCCTACCCTTCCCAATATCATTTCCACCAGCACTGAGACAGATAATGGGCTTGTTCCCATTACCTGACATGATATTATCCAGTCTGTTGACAATGTCCCCAACACCAGCTCCAGGGAAGCACACTCTATCTCTCATCTTCTTATTCCTATTACAAAAAGCACGATCAACATATCTTACCTGAGAGTCACCAACCACAAGAATGCGCTTACCTTCATTAGCAGGGGCAGTAGTACCCTTACCTTCACTGGCCACTGAAGTACATTCATCCTGGAGAACAGAGAAGCGATTTCCTACCTTCAGATCTGCACTCTTAACTTTCCTTACTCTGATGCGCCTCCCATTACTGTGAACAACTCGCCACTTGTAGCAGGTGCTGGGCTGCACCTCACTGCTGGTAGCCGTTGCTACCACCCCACCTACAGCCTCCTCACAGTGAGAGACAGACTGCACCTCACTGCTAGAAGCCTCATTCCCCACATCTCCAACCACCTCACACTCTCTCCCAGGCCCATTGAGGTGGACCTTCAGCCTCCTAATCTCCTCCTGGAGAAGCAAGACCTCCTCCTTCAACTCTCCAACCTCTGCTTTTAAAACACTGTAGAAGCAAGCCATGCTTTGTAACCGTCCACGCTAATCCCCAAGCAGCTCAGGGTCTGTGACCTCACGTGACGACTGACCACTGAACACTGACGACTGACCACTGAACACTGACGACTGTTCTGTGTGTAAATAATAGTGTTAAGAGTATTATAGTGGTGTTGTCTGTATTATAGTGGTGTTCTCTGTGTAAATAATAGTGTTCCGAGTATTATAGTGGTGTTGTCTGTATTATAGTGGTGTTCTGTGTGTAAATAATAGTGTTCCGAGTATTATAGTGGTGTTGTCTGTATTATAGTGGTGTTCTGTGTGTAAATAATAGTGTTCCGAGTATTATAGTGGTGTTGTCTGTATTATAGTGGTGTTCTGTGTGTAAATAATAGTGTTCCGAGTATTATAGTGGTGTTGTCTGTATTATAGTGGTGTTCTGTGTGTAAATAATAGTGTTCCGAGTATTATAGTGGTGTTGTCTGTATTATAGTGGTGTTCTGTGTGTAAATCATAGTGTTCCGAGTATTATAGTGGTGTTCTGTATTATAGTGTGTTCTGTGTGTAAATAATAGTGTTCCGAGTATTATAGTGGTGTTGTCTGTATAATAGTGGTGTTCTGTTTGTAAATAATAGTGTTCCGAGTATTATAGTGGTGTTGTCTGTATTATAGTGGTGTTCTGTGTGTAAATAATAGTGTTCCGAGTATTATAGTGGTGTTGTCTGTATTATAGTGGTGTTCTGTGTGTAAATAATAGTGTTCCGAGTATTATAGTGGTGTTGTCTGTATTATAGTGGTGTTCTGTGTGTAAATAATAGTGTTCCGAGTATTATAGTGGTGTTTTCTGTATTATAGTGGTGTTCTGTGTGTAAATAATAGTGTTCCGAGTATTATAGTGGTGTTGTCTGTATTATAGTGGTGTTCTGTGTGTAAATACTAGTGATCCCAGTACTATAGTGGTGTTGTCTGTGTTATAGTGGTGTTCTGTGTGTAAATAATAGTGTTAAGAGTATTATAGTGGTGTTGTCTGTATTATAGTGGTGTTCTGTGTGTAAATAATAGTGTTCCGAGTATTATAGTGGTGTTGTCTGTATTATAGTGGTGTTCTGTGTGTAAATAATAGTGTTCCGAGTATTATAGTGGTGTTGTCTGTATTATAGTGGTGTTCTGTGTGTAAATAATAGTGTTCCGAGTATTATAGTGGTGTTGTCTGTATTATAGTGGTGTTCTGTGTGTAAATAATAGTGTTCCGAGTATTATAGTGGTGTTGTCTGTATTATAGTGGTGTTCTGTGTGTAAATAATAGTGTTCCGAGTATTATAGTGGTGTTGTCTGTATTATAGTGGTGTTCTGTGTGTAAATAATAGTGTTCCGAGTATTATAGTGGTGTTGTCTGTATTATAGTGGTGTTCTGTGTGTAAATAATAGTGTTCCGAGTATTATAGTGGTGTTGTCTGTATTATAGTGGTGTTCTGTGTGTAAATAATAGTGTTCCGAGTATTATAGTGGTGTTGTCTGTATTATAGTGGTGTTCTGTGTGTAAATAATAGTGTTCCGAGTATTATAGTGGTGTTGTCTGTATTATAGTGGTGTTCTGTGTGTAAATAATAGTGTTCCGAGTATTATAGTGGTGTTGTCTGTATTATAGTGGTGTTCTGTGTGTAAATAATAGTGTTCCGAGTATTATAGTGGTGTTGTCTGTATTATAGTGGTGTTCTGTGTGTAAATAATAGTGTTCCGAGTATTATAGTGGTGTTGTCTGTATTATAGTGGTGTTCTGTGTGTAAATAATAGTGTTCCGAGTATTATAGTGGTGTTGTCTGTATTATAGTGGTGTTCTGTGTGTAAATAATAGTGTTCCGAGTATTATAGTGGTGTTGTCTGTATTATAGTGGTGTTCTGTGTGTAAATAATAGTGTTCCGAGTATTATAGTGGTGTTGTCTGTATTATAGTGGTGTTCTGTGTGTAAATAATAGTGTTCCGAGTATTATAGTGGTGTTGTCTGTATAGTGGTGTTCTGTGTGTATAGTGTTCCGAGTATTATAGTTGTTGTCTGTGTTATAGTGGTGTTCTGTGTGTAAATAATAGTGTTCCGAGTATTATAGTGGTGTTGTCTGTATTATAGTGGTGTTCTGTGTGTAAATAATAGTGTTCCGAGTATTATAGTGGTGTTGTCTGTATTATAGTGGTGTTCTGTGTGTAAATAATAGTGTTCCGAGTATTATAGTGGTGTTGTCTGTATTATAGTGGTGTTCTGTGTGTAAATAATAGTGTTCCGAGTATTATAGTGGTGTTGTCTGTATTATAGTGGTGTTCTGTGTGTAAATAATAGTGTTCCGAGTATTATAGTGGTGTTGTCTGTATTATAGTGGTGTTCTGTGTGTAAATAATAGTGTTCCGAGTATTATAGTGGTGTTGTCTGTATTATAGTGGTGTTCTGTGTGTAAATAATAGTGTTCCGAGTATTATAGTGGTGTTGTCTGTATTATAGTGGTGTTCTGTGTGTAAATAATAGTGTTCCGAGTATTATAGTGGTGTTGTCTGTATTATAGTGGTGTTCTGTGTGTGTTCTGTGTGTAAATAATAGTGTTCCGAGTATTATAGTGGTGTTGTCTGTATTATAGTGGTGTTCTGTGTGTAAATAATAGTGTTCCGAGTATTATAGTGGTGTTGTCTATTATAGTATAATAGTGTTCCGAGTGTGGTGTTGTCTGTATTATAGTGGTGTTCTGTGTGTAAATAATAGTGTTCCGAGTATTATAGTGGTGTTGTCTGTATTATAGTGGTGTTCTGTGTGTAAATAATAGTGTTCCGAGTATTATAGTGGTGTTGTCTGTATTATAGTGGTGTTCTGTGTGTAAATAATAGTGTTCCGAGTATTATAGTGGTGTTGTCTGTATTATAGTGGTGTTCTGTGTGTAAATAATAGTGTTCCGAGTATTATAGTGGTGTTGTCTGTATTATAGTGGTGTTCTGTGTGTAAATAATAGTGTTCCGAGTATTATAGTGGTGTTGTCTGTATTATAGTGGTGTTCTGTGTGTAAATAATAGTGTTCCGAGTATTATAGTGGTGTTGTCTGTATTATAGTGGTGTTCTGTTTGTAAATAATAGTGTTCCGAGTATTATAGTGGTGTTGTCTGTATTATAGTGGTGTTCTGTGTGTAAATAATAGTGTTCCGAGTATTATAGTGGTGTTTTCTCTATTATAGTGGTGTTCTGTGTGTAAATAATAGTGTGCTGAGTATTATAGTCGTGTTGTCTCTATTATAGTGGTGTTCTGTGTGTAAATAATAGTGTTCCGAGTATTATAGTGGTGTTGTCTGTATTATAGTGGTGTTCTGTGTGTAAATAATAGTGTTCCGAGTATTATAGTGGTGTTGTCTGTATTATAGTGGTGTTCTGTGTGTAAATAATAGTGTTCCGAGTATTATAGTGGTGTTGTCTGTATTATAGTGGTGTTCTGTGTGTAAATAATAGTGTTCCGAGTATTATAGTGGTGTTGTCTGTATTATAGTGGTGTTCTGTGTGTAAATAATAGTGTTCCGAGTATTATAGTGGTGTTGTCTGTATTATAGTGGTGTTCTGTGTGTAAATAATAGTGTTCCGAGTATTATAGTGGTGTTGTCTGTATTATAGTGGTGTTCTGTGTGTAAATAATAGTGTTCCGAGTATTATAGTGGTGTTGTCTGTATTATAGTGGTGTTCTGTGTGTAAATAATAGTGTTCCGAGTATTATAGTGGTGTTGTCTGTATTATAGTGGTGTTCTGTGTGTAAATAATAGTGTTCCGAGTATTATAGTGGTGTTGTCTGTATTATAGTGGTGTTCTGTGTGTAAATAATAGTGTTCCGAGTATTATAGTGGTGTTGTCTGTATTATAGTGGTGTTCTGTGTGTAAATAATAGTGTTCCGAGTATTATAGTGGTGTTGTCTGTATTATAGTGGTGTTCTGTGTGTAAATAATAGTGTTCCGAGTATTATAGTGGTGTTGTCTGTATTATAGTGGTGTTCTGTGTGTAAATAATAGTGTTCCGAGTATTATAGTGGTGTTGTCTGTATTATAGTGGTGTTCTGTGTGTAAATAATAGTGTTCCGAGTATTATAGTGGTGTTGTCTGTATTATAGTGGTGTTCTGTGTGTAAATAATAGTGTTCCGAGTATTATAGTGGTGTTGTCTGTATTATAGTGGTGTTCTGTGTGTAAATAATAGTGTTCCGAGTATTATAGTGGTGTTGTCTGTATTATAGTGGTGTTCTGTGTGTAAATAATAGTGTTCCGAGTATTATAGTGGTGTTGTCTGTATTATAGTGGTGTTCTGTGTGTAAATAATAGTGTTCCGAGTATTATAGTGGTGTTGTCTGTATTATAGTGGTGTTCTGTGTGTAAATAATAGTGTTCCGAGTATTATAGTGGTGTTGTCTGTATTATAGTGGTGTTCTGTGTGTAAATAATAGTGTTCCGAGTATTATAGTGGTGTTGTCTGTATTATAGTGGTGTTCTGTGTGTAAATAATAGTGTTCCGAGTAATATTATAGTGGTGTTCTGTGTGTAAATAATAGTGTTCCGAGTATTATAGTGGTGTTGTCTGTATTATAGTGGTGTTCTGTGTGTAAATAATAGTGTTCCGAGTATTATAGTGGTGTTGTCTGTATTATAGTGGTGTTCTGTGTGTAAATAATAGTGTTCCGAGTATTATAGTGGTGTTGTCTGTATTATAGTGGTGTTCTGTGTGTAAATAATAGTGTTCCGAGTATTATAGTGGTGTTGTCTGTATTATAGTGGTGTTCTGTGTGTAAATAATAGTGTTCCGAGTATTATAGTGGTGTTGTCTGTATTATAGTGGTGTTCTGTGTGTAAATAATAGTGTTCCGAGTATTATAGTGGTGTTGTCTGTATTATAGTGGTGTTCTGTGTGTAAATAATAGTGTTCCGAGTATTATAGTGGTGTTGTCTGTATTATAGTGGTGTTCTGTGTGTAAATAATAGTGTTCCGAGTATTATAGTGGTGTTGTCTGTATTATAGTGGTGTTCTGTGTGTAAATAATAGTGTTCCGAGTATTATAGTGGTGTTGTCTGTATTATAGTGGTGTTCTGTGTGTAAATAATAGTGTTCCGAGTATTATAGTGGTGTTGTCTGTATTATAGTGGTGTTCTGTGTGTAAATAATAGTGTTCCGAGTATTATAGTGGTGTTGTCTGTATAGTATAGTGGAGTATTATAGTTCTGTGTGTGTTCCGAGTATTATAGTGGTGTTGTCTGTATTATAGTGGTGTTCTGTGTGTAAATAATAGTGTTCCGAGTATTATAGTGGTGTTGTCTGTATTATAGTGGTGTTCTGTGTGTAAATAATAGTGTTCCGAGTATTATAGTGGTGTTGTCTGTATTATAGTGGTGTTCTGTGTGTAAATAATAGTGTTCCGAGTATTATAGTGGTGTTGTCTGTATTATAGTGGTGTTCTGTGTGTAAATAATAGTGTTCCGAGTATTATAGTGGTGTTGTGTGTGTAAATAATAGTGTTACGAGTATTATAGTGGTGTTGTCTGTGTGTAAATAATAGTGTTCCGAGTATTATAGTGGTGTTGTCTGTATTATAGTGGTGTTCTGTGTGTAAATAATAGTGTTCCGAGTATTATAGTGGTGTTGTCTGTATTATAGTGGTGTTCTGTGTGTAAATAATAGTGTTCCGAGTATTATAGTGGTGTTGTCTGTATTATAGTGGTGTTCTGTGTGTAAATAATAGTGTTCCGAGTATTATAGTGGTGTTGTCTGTATTATAGTGGTGTTCTGTGTGTAAATAATAGTGTTCCGAGTATTATAGTGGTGTTGTCTGTATTATAGTGGTGTTCTGTGTGTAAATAATAGTGTTCCGAGTATTATAGTGGTGTTGTCTGTCTGTATAATATAAGTATTATAGTGTGTTCTGTGTGTGTTCTGTGTGTAAATACTATTATAGTAGTGTTGTTGTCCGAGTATTATAGTGGTGTTGTCTGTATTATAGTGGTGTTCTGTGTGTAAATAATAGTGTTCCGAGTATTATAGTGGTGTTGTCTGTATTATAGTGGTGTTCTGTGTGTAAATAATAGTGTTCCGAGTATTATAGTGGTGTTGTCTGTATTATAGTGGTGTTCTGTGTGTAAATAATAGTGTTCCGAGTATTATAGTGGTGTTGTCTGTATTATAGTGGTGTTCTGTGTGTAAATAATAGTGTTCCGAGTATTATAGTGGTGTTGTCTGTATTATAGTGGTGTTCTGTGTGTAAATAATAGTGTTCCGAGTATTATAGTGGTGTTGTCTGTATTATAGTGGTGTTCTGTGTGTAAATAATAGTGTTCCGAGTATTATAGTGGTGTTGTCTGTATTATAGTGGTGTTCTGTGTGTAAATAATAGTGTTCCGAGTATTATAGTGGTGTTGTCTGTATTATAGTGGTGTTCTGTGTGTAAATAATAGTGTTCCGAGTATTATAGTGGTGTTGTCTGTATTATAGTGGTGTTCTGTGTGTAAATAATAGTGTTCCGAGTATTATAGTGGTGTTGTCTGTATTATAGTGGTGTTCTGTGTGTAAATAATAGTGTTCCGAGTATTATAGTGGTGTTGTCTGTATTATAGTGGTGTTCTGTGTGTAAATAATAGTGTTCCGAGTATTATAGTGGTGTTGTCTGTATTATAGTGGTGTTCTGTGTGTAAATAATAGTGTTCCGAGTATTATAGTGGTGTTGTCTGTATTATAGTGGTGTTCTGTGTGTAAATAATAGTGTTCCGAGTATTATAGTGGTGTTGTCTGTATTATAGTGGTGTTCTGTGTGTAAATAATAGTGTTCCGAGTATTATAGTGGTGTTGTCTGTATTATAGTGGTGTTCTGTGTGTAAATAATAGTGTTCCGAGTATTATAGTGGTGTTGTCTGTATTATAGTGGTGTTCTGTGTGTAAATAATAGTGTTCCGAGTATTATAGTGGTGTTGTCTGTATTATAGTGGTGTTCTGTGTGTAAATAATAGTGTTCCGAGTATTATAGTGGTGTTGTCTGTATTATAGTGGTGTTCTGTGTGTAAATAATAGTGTTCCGAGTATTATAGTGGTGTTGTCTGTATTATAGTGGTGTTCTGTGTGTAAATAATAGTGTTCCGAGTATTATAGTGGTGTTGTCTGTATTATAGTGGTGTTCTGTGTGTAAATAATAGTGTTCCGAGTATTATAGTGGTGTTGTCTGTATTATAGTGGTGTTCTGTGTGTAAATAATAGTGTTCCGAGTATTATAGTGGTGTTGTCTGTATTATAGTGGTGTTCTGTGTGTAAATAATAGTGTTCCGAGTATTATAGTGGTGTTGTCTGTATTATAGTGGTGTTCTGTGTGTAAATAATAGTGTTCCGAGTATTATAGTGGTGTTGTCTGTATTATAGTGGTGTTCTGTGTGTAAATAATAGTGTTCCGAGTATTATAGTGGTGTTGTCTGTATTATAGTGGTGTTCTGTGTGTAAATAATAGTGTTCCGAGTATTATAGTGGTGTTGTCTGTATTATAGTGGTGTTCTGTGTGTAAATAATAGTGTTCCGAGTATTATAGTGGTGTTGTCTGTGTGGTGTTCTGTGTGTAAATAATATAGTGGTGTTCTGTGTGTAAATAATAGTGTTCCGAGTATTATAGTGGTGTTGTCTGTATTATAGTGGTGTTCTGTGTGTAAATAATAGTGTTCCGAGTATTATAGTGGTGTTGTCTGTATTATAGTGGTGTTCTGTGTGTAAATAATAGTGTTCCGAGTATTATAGTGGTGTTGTCTGTATTATAGTGGTGTTCTGTGTGTAAATAATAGTGTTCCGAGTATTATAGTGGTGTTGTCTGTATTATAGTGGTGTTCTGTGTGTAAATAATAGTGTTCCGAGTATTATAGTGGTGTTGTCTGTATTATAGTGGTGTTCTGTGTGTAAATAATAGTGTTCCGAGTATTATAGTGGTGTTGTCTGTATTATAGTGGTGTTCTGTGTGTAAATAATAGTGTTCCGAGTATTATAGTGGTGTTGTCTGTATTATAGTGGTGTTCTGTGTGTAAATAATAGTGTTCCGAGTATTATAGTGGTGTTGTCTGTATTATAGTGGTGTTCTGTGTGTAAATAATAGTGTTCCGAGTATTATAGTGGTGTTGTCTGTATTATAGTGGTGTTCTGTGTGTAAATAATAGTGTTCCGAGTATTATAGTGGTGTTGTCTGTATTATAGTGGTGTTCTGTGTGTAAATAATAGTGTTCCGAGTATTATAGTGGTGTTGTCTGTATTATAGTGGTGTTCTGTGTGTAAATAATAGTGTTCCGAGTATTATAGTGGTGTTGTCTGTATTATAGTGGTGTTCTGTGTGTAAATAATAGTGTTCCGAGTATTATAGTGGTGTTGTCTGTATTATAGTGGTGTTGTCTGTATTATAGTGGTGTTGTCTGTATTATAGTGGTGTTGTCTGTATTATAGTGGTGTTCTGTGTGTAAATAATAGTGTTCCGAGTATTATAGTGGTGTTGTCTGTATTATAGTGGTGTTCTGTGTGTAAATAATAGTGTTCCGAGTATTATAGTGGTGTTGTCTGTATTATAGTGGTGTTCTGTGTGTAAATAATAGTGTTCCGAGTATTATAGTGGTGTTGTCTGTATTATAGTGGTGTTCTGTGTGTAAATAATAGTGTTCCGAGTATTATAGTGGTTGTCTGAATTATAGTGGTGTTCTGTGTGTAAATAATAGTGTTCCGAGTATTATAGTGGTGTTGTCTGTATTATAGTGGTGTTCTGTGTGTAAATAATAGTGTTCCGAGTATTATAGTGGTGTTGTCTGTATTATAGTGGTGTTCTGTGTGTAAATAATAGTGTTCCGAGTATTATAGTGGTGTTGTCTGTATTATAGTGGTGTTCTGTGTGTAAATAATAGTGTTCCGAGTATTATAGTGGTGTTGTCTGTATTATAGTGGTGTTCTGTGTGTAAATAATAGTGTTCCGAGTATTATAGTGGTGTTGTCTGTATTATAGTGGTGTTCTGTGTGTAAATAATAGTGTTCCGAGTATTATAGTGGTGTTGTCTGTATTATAGTGGTGTTCTGTGTGTAAATAATAGTGTTCCGAGTATTATAGTGGTGTTGTCTGTATTATAGTGGTGTTCTGTGTGTAAATAATAGTGTTCCGAGTATTATAGTGGTGTTGTCTGTATTATAGTGGTGTTCTGTGTGTAAATAATAGTGTTCCGAGTATTATAGTGGTGTTGTCTGTATTATAGTGGTGTTCTGTGTGTAAATAATAGTGTTCCGAGTATTATAGTGGTGTTGTCTGTATTATAGTGGTGTTCTGTGTGTAAATAATAGTGTTCCGAGTATTATAGTGGTGTTGTCTGTATTATAGTGGTGTTCTGTGTGTAAATAATAGTGTTCCGAGTATTATAGTGGTGTTGTCTGTATTATAGTGGTGTTCTGTGTGTAAATAATAGTGTTCCGAGTATTATAGTGGTGTTGTCTGTATTATAGTGGTGTTCTGTGTGTAAATAATAGTGTTCCGAGTATTATAGTGGTGTTGTCTGTATTATAGTGGTGTTCTGTGTGTAAATAATAGTGTTCCGAGTATTATAGTGGTGTTGTCTGTATTATAGTGGTGTTCTGTGTGTAAATAATAGTGTTCCGAGTATTATAGTGGTGTTGTCTGTATTATAGTGGTGTTCTGTGTGTAAATAATAGTGTTCCGAGTATTATAGTGGTGTTGTCTGTATTATAGTGGTGTTCTGTGTGTAAATAATAGTGTTCCGAGTATTATAGTGGTGTTGTCTGTATTATAGTGGTGTTCTGTGTGTAAATAATAGTGTTCCGAGTATTATAGTGGTGTTGTCTGTATTATAGTGGTGTTCTGTGTGTAAATAATAGTGTTCCGAGTATTATAGTGGTGTTGTCTGTATTATAGTGGTGTTCTGTGTGTAAATAATAGTGTTCCGAGTATTATAGTGGTGTTGTCTGTATTATAGTGGTGTTCTGTGTGTAAATAATAGTGTTCCGAGTATTATAGTGGTGTTGTCTGTATTATAGTGGTGTTCTGTGTGTAAATAATAGTGTTCCGAGTATTATAGTGGTGTTGTCTGTATTATAGTGGTGTTCTGTGTGTAAATAATAGTGTTCCGAGTATTATAGTGGTGTTGTCTGTATTATAGTGGTGTTCTGTGTGTAAATAATAGTGTTCCGAGTATTATAGTGGTGTTGTCTGTATTATAGTGGTGTTCTGTGTGTAAATAATAGTGTTCCGAGTATTATAGTGGTGTTGTCTGTATTATAGTGGTGTTCTGTGTGTAAATAATAGTGTTCCGAGTATTATAGTGGTGTTGTCTGTATTATAGTGGTGTTCTGTGTGTAAATAATAGTGTTCCGAGTATTATAGTGGTGTTGTCTGTATTATAGTGGTGTTCTGTGTGTAAATAATAGTGTTCCGAGTATTATAGTGGTGTTGTCTGTATTATAGTGGTGTTCTGTGTGTAAATAATAGTGTTCCGAGTATTATAGTGGTGTTGTCTGTATTATAGTGGTGTTCTGTGTGTAAATAATAGTGTTCCGAGTATTATAGTGGTGTTGTCTGTATTATAGTGGTGTTCTGTGTGTAAATAATAGTGTTCCGAGTATTATAGTGGTGTTGTCTGTATTATAGTGGTGTTCTGTGTGTAAATAATAGTGTTCCGAGTATTATAGTGGTGTTGTCTGTATTATAGTGGTGTTCTGTGTGTAAATAATAGTGTTCCGAGTATTATAGTGGTGTTGTCTGTATTATAGTGGTGTTCTGTGTGTAAATAATAGTGTTCCGAGTATTATAGTGGTGTTGTCTGTATTATAGTGGTGTTCTGTGTGTAAATAATAGTGTTCCGAGTATTATAGTGGTGTTGTCTGTATTATAGTGGTGTTCTGTGTGTAAATAATAGTGTTCCGAGTATTATAGTGGTGTTGTCTGTATTATAGTGGTGTTCTGTGTGTAAATAATAGTGTTCCGAGTATTATAGTGGTGTTGTCTGTATTATAGTGGTGTTCTGTGTGTAAATAATAGTGTTCCGAGTATTATAGTGGTGTTGTCTGTATTATAGTGGTGTTCTGTGTGTAAATAATAGTGTTCCGAGTATTATAGTGGTGTTGTCTGTATTATAGTGGTGTTCTGTGTGTAAATAATAGTGTTCCGAGTATTATAGTGGTGTTGTCTGTATTATAGTGGTGTTCTGTGTGTAAATAATAGTGTTCCGAGTATTATAGTGGTGTTGTCTGTATTATAGTGGTGTTCTGTGTGTAAATAATAGTGTTCCGAGTATTATAGTGGTGTTGTCTGTATTATAGTGGTGTTCTGTGTGTAAATAATAGTGTTCCGAGTATTATAGTGGTGTTGTCTGTATTATAGTGGTGTTCTGTGTGTAAATAATAGTGTTCCGAGTATTATAGTGGTGTTGTCTGTATTATAGTGGTGTTCTGTGTGTAAATAATAGTGTTCCGAGTATTATAGTGGTGTTGTCTGTATTATAGTGGTGTTCTGTGTGTAAATAATAGTGTTCCGAGTATTATAGTGGTGTTGTCTGTATTATAGTGGTGTTCTGTGTGTAAATAATAGTGTTCCGAGTATTATAGTGGTGTTGTCTGTATTATAGTGGTGTTCTGTGTGTAAATAATAGTGTTCCGAGTATTATAGTGGTGTTGTCTGTATTATAGTGGTGTTCTGTGTGTAAATAATAGTGTTCCGAGTATTATAGTGGTGTTGTCTGTATTATAGTGGTGTTCTGTGTGTAAATAATAGTGTTCCGAGTATTATAGTGGTGTTGTCTGTATTATAGTGGTGTTCTGTGTGTAAATAATAGTGTTCCGAGTATTATAGTGGTGTTGTCTGTATTATAGTGGTGTTCTGTGTGTAAATAATAGTGTTCCGAGTATTATAGTGGTGTTGTCTGTATTATAGTGGTGTTCTGTGTGTAAATAATAGTGTTCCGAGTATTATAGTGGTGTTGTCTGTATTATAGTGGTGTTCTGTGTGTAAATAATAGTGTTCCGAGTATTATAGTGGTGTTGTCTGTATTATAGTGGTGTTCTGTGTGTAAATAATAGTGTTCCGAGTATTATAGTGGTGTTGTCTGTATTATAGTGGTGTTCTGTGTGTAAATAATAGTGTTCCGAGTATTATAGTGGTGTTGTCTGTATTATAGTGGTGTTCTGTGTGTAAATAATAGTGTTCCGAGTATTATAGTGGTGTTGTCTGTATTATAGTGGTGTTCTGTGTGTAAATAATAGTGTTCCGAGTATTATAGTGGTGTTGTCTGTATTATAGTGGTGTTCTGTGTGTAAATAATAGTGTTCCGAGTATTATAGTGGTGTTGTCTGTATTATAGTGGTGTTCTGTGTGTAAATAATAGTGTTCCGAGTATTATAGTGGTGTTGTCTGTATTATAGTGGTGTTCTGTGTGTAAATAATAGTGTTCCGAGTATTATAGTGGTGTTGTCTGTATTATAGTGGTGTTCTGTGTGTAAATAATAGTGTTCCGAGTATTATAGTGGTGTTGTCTGTATTATAGTGGTGTTCTGTGTGTAAATAATAGTGTTCCGAGTATTATAGTGGTGTTGTCTGTATTATAGTGGTGTTCTGTGTGTAAATAATAGTGTTCCGAGTATTATAGTGGTGTTGTCTGTATTATAGTGGTGTTCTGTGTGTAAATAATAGTGTTCCGAGTATTATAGTGGTGTTGTCTGTATTATAGTGGTGTTCTGTGTGTAAATAATAGTGTTCCGAGTATTATAGTGGTGTTGTCTGTATTATAGTGGTGTTCTGTGTGTAAATAATAGTGTTCCGAGTATTATAGTGGTGTTGTCTGTATTATAGTGGTGTTCTGTGTGTAAATAATAGTGTTCCGAGTATTATAGTGGTGTTGTCTGTATTATAGTGGTGTTCTGTGTGTAAATAATAGTGTTCCGAGTATTATAGTGGTGTTGTCTGTATTATAGTGGTGTTCTGTGTGTAAATAATAGTGTTCCGAGTATTATAGTGGTGTTGTCTGTATTATAGTGGTGTTCTGTGTGTAAATAATAGTGTTCCGAGTATTATAGTGGTGTTGTCTGTATTATAGTGGTGTTCTGTGTGTAAATAATAGCGTTCCGAGTATTATAGTGGTGTTGTCTGTCTGTGTGTAAATAATATTCCGAGTATTATAGTGGTGTTGTCTGTTCTGTGTGTAAATAATAGTGTTCCGAGTATTATAGTGGTGTTGTCTGTATTATAGTGGTGTTCTGTGTGTAAATAATAGCGTTCCGAGTATTATAGTGGTGTTGTCTGTATTATAGTGGTGTTCTGTGTGTAAATAATAGTGTTCCGAGGATTATAGTGGTGTTGTCTGTATTATAGTGGTGTTCTGTGTGTAAATAATAGTGTTCCGAGGATTATAGTGGTGTTGTCTGTATTATAGTGGTGTTCTGTGTGTAAATAATAGTGTTCCGAGTATTATAGTGGTGTTGTCTGTATTATAGTGGTGTTCTGTGTGTAAATAATAGTGTTCCGAGTATTATAGTGGTGTTGTCTGTATTATAGTGGTGTTCTGTGTGTAAATAATAGTGTTCCGAGTATTATAGTGGTGTTCTCTGTATTATAGTGGTGTTCTGTGTGTAAATAATAGTGTTCCGAGTATTATAGTGGTGTTGTCTGTATTATAGTGGTGTTCTGTGTGTAAATAATAGTGTTCCGAGTATTATAGTGGTGTTGTCTGTATTATAGAGGTGTTCTGTATGTAAATAATAGTGTTCCGAGTATTATAGTGGTGTTGTCTGTATTATAGTGGTGTTCTGTGTGTAAATAATAGTGTTCCGAGTATTATAGTGGTGTTGTCTGTATTATAGTGGTGTTCTGTGTGTAAATAATAGTGTTCCGAGTATTATAGTGGTGTTGTCTGTATTATAGTGGTGTTCTGTGTGTAAATAATAGTGTTCCGAGTATTATAGTGGTGTTGTCTGTATTATAGTGGTGTTCTGTGTGTAAATAATAGTGTTCCGAGTATTATAGTGGTGTTGTCTGTATTATAGTGGTGTTCTGTGTGTAAATAATAGTGTTCCGAGTATTATAGTGGTGTTGTCTGTATTATAGTGGTGTTCTGTGTGTAAATAATAGTGTTCCGAGTATTATAGTGGTGTTGTCTGTATTATAGTGGTGTTCTTGTGTAAATACCAGTGTCTTATTAATATAGTGGTGTTTGCTTGTGTTTAGTCGGTGTTCCTGTGTGTAAACAAGTAGTGTTCCTGAGTATTATAGTGGTGTTGTTCCTGCATTAGTAGGTGGTTCTGTCTAACCAGTGTCCTGCAAATATAGTGGTCCCGTTGTCTGTATTATATGGTGGTTCGTTAAAATAATATGTTCCGAGTATTATGCGGTGGTTCGTTGTCTGTATTAATAGTGGTGTTCCTGTGTGTAACAGTGTCTTATTAATATAGTGGTGTTGTCTGTAATTATAGTGGTCAGGTTCCAAAGTGTAAACAATAGTGTTCCGAGTATTATAGTGGTGTTGTTCTGCATTATAGGTGGTTCTGTTCAGTGGTATCTAGTGTTCCTGAGCATTATAGGGTGGTTGTTGTCGGCAATTATAGTGGTGTTCCTGTGTAAATAATAGTGTTCCTGGAGTAATTATAGTGGTGTTGTCTGCATTTTATAGTGGAAATTGTTTAAAATACAGGTTGTCCTCCGCGTATTAATAGTGGTTGTTGTCCTGCATTATAGTGGTGTTCCTGGTGTTGGTAAAATAACAGTGTTCCCGGGAAGTATTATAGTGGTGTTTTCTTATTATAGTGGTGTCTCTCTGTGTGTAAAATAAGAAAAAGCTGGAGTAATATAGTGGTGTTGTTCTGTTATTAGTGGTGTTCTTGTGGTTAAACCACAGTGTCTCACAACATTACAGTGGTTGTTGTCCTGCACATAGCAGAGAAATAAAAATAATAGTGGTACTTATACTTATAGTTGGTGTTGTCTCTAATTATAGTGGTGTTCTGTGTAAATAATAGTGTTCTCTGAGTATTATAGTGGTGTTTGTCTGTAATTATATCGGTGTTCCATGTGTAAATAATAGTTAACCTGAGCATTATAGTGGTGGTTGTCTGTATTGTAGTGGGTGTTCTGTGTAAAATAATAGTGTCCTGAGCATTATGAGTGGTGCTTGTCTGCATTATAGTGGTGTTCTCTGTAAACAATAGTGTTCCTCGTTGAGTATTGTAGTGGTGTTGTCCTGTAATATAGTGGTGTTGGTTCTGTGTATAAGAATGTCCTCCTGAGTATTATAGTGGTGTTGGTTCATTGTAATTATATAAGTGTTGTTCTGTGTGTAAACAATAGGTGTGTTCCGAGTATTAGAGTGGGTGCTGTCTGTAATATAAAGGTGGTTCTGGGGGTTAAATAATAGTGTTCCAGTAATAGTAGTGGCGGGTTCCTGGTATTATGCGGTGTCCAAAATAACCAGTGTTCCTGAGGTATTATAGTGGTGTTGTCTGTATTCCATAGTGGTGTTCTGTGTAAACAATGTTCCTAATATTATATGGTTGTTGTCTAAGTATTAGTATGTTGTCTGTGTAACAATTAGTAGTTCCGAGTTCTTATATGGGTGTTGTCTGTAATTATAGTGGTGTTCCTGTGTATTAATAGTAGGTTCCAAGTAATTATAGGTGTGTTGTCTGTATTATAAAGGGTAATGTTCTGTGTGTAAACAATAGTGTTCCTGAGTAATTATAGTGGTGTTGTCCTGCATTTATATGGTGGTTACCTGTGTGTAAATACAGTGTTCCGAGCAATTACAGTGGTGTTGTCTGCATTATAGTGGTGTTCTTGGGTAAAATAATAGTGTCTTCTGGAGCATTATAGTGGTGTTTGGTCTGCATTTATAGTGGCGGTGTTCTGTGTGTAAAATAACTAGTGTTCCTGAGCACTTATAGTGGTGTTGTCTGTAATTATAGTGGTATGTTCTGTGTGTAAATAATGTTCCTGAGTATTATAGTAGGTGTTCGTCTGTATTGCAGTAGGTGGTTCTGTTGTAAAAATAATATGTTAACCCTGAGTATTACATGCGGGTGCTTGTCCGTGTTAATATATGGCGGTGTCTCGTGTGTAAATAATAGCGTTCCTTATCATTATAGTGGTGTTGGTCTGTAATTATAGTGGTGTTCCTGTGGCAAATAATAGTAACCGTTCCGAGCATTATAGTGGTGTTGCTCCGTAATTATAGCAGGTGTTCTGTGTGTAAAATAATAGTGTTCCTGATACTTATAGTGGTGCTTGTCTGTGACATATAGGTGGTTGTCTTGTGTGTAAATAACAGTGTTCCGAGGTATTATAGTGGTGTTGGTCCTGTATTATAGTGGTGTTCTGTGTGTAAATAATAGTGTCTCCGAGTATTATAGTGGTTGCTGTCTTGCAATTATAGTGGTAGTTCTGTGTAAAATAATAGTGTCCCTATCAATTATAGGTGACCTGTCCTGGTACTTATAGTGGTAGGTTCTGTGTGTAAATACAGTGTTCCGAGCATTATATCGCGGTGTTGTTGTTCAGGCTTATAGTGGTGTTCTGTGTGTAAATACAGTTGTTCCGAGTATTATATGGGTGTTGTCTTGCATTATAGGTGGTTGTTCTGTGTGTAAAATAATAGGCTTGTCTCGAGTAATTATAGTGGTGTTGGTCTGTAATTATAGTGGTTGTTCCCTGTGGAAATAATATGTTCTGAGGACAGTTGGTGTTGTCCTGTAGCATTAGTGCAGTTCTGTGTTGTCTACAGTGTTCCTGAGGATTATAGTAGGTTGTTCTGTGATTGTAAGTGGTGTTCCAGTGTTAAATACCAGTGTTCCGGCATTATAGTGGTGTTGTCTGGCATTATAGTGGTGTTCTTGTGTAAATAAGTGTTCCTGAGTATTATAGTGGTGCTTGTCTGTATTATAGTGGTGTTCTGTGTGTAAACAACAGTGTTCCCCTGAGTATTATAGTGGTGTCTGTGCATTAGTAGTGGTGTCTCTCGTGTGAAGAATGCTGAGGTTTCCTGGTAGGCATGTAAACAAGAGCAGGTCTGTGTGGTAGCAATTAGTCTGAGAGAGATAGGTGCTGTCTGCAATATAGCGGTGTGTCTGCCATGCAAACAGTGTCCCTCCGAGTATTATAGTGGCAGGTTGTTGTCCTGTAATTATATCGGTGTTCTGTGTGTAAACAATAGTGTTCCTAGCATTATAGTAGGTGTTTGTCCTGTAATTATAGTGGTGTTCCTCTGTGTAAATAATAGTGTCCTGAGTATTATAGTGAAAGTATTCACTTATAGTGGTGTTCCATGTGTAAAATACAGGTTCTGAGCATTATAGTGGTGCTGGTCTGTAAATAATAGTGGTGTTCCTAAATAACAGGTGTTCCGAGTTAATATGGTTATTGTTTGGTGCATTATAGTGGTAAGTTCCTGTGTAAAATAACAGTGTTCCTGAGTAATTATAGTGGTAAGGCTGGTTCTGCATTATAGTGGTGTTTCCGTGTGTAAATACAGGTTGTTCCGAGCATTATATGGTGGCTAATGGTCTGGTATTATAGTGGTGTTCTGTGTGCAATTAGCGTCTCTGAGCGGTTACAGGTAGCGTCTGCATTATAGTGGTGTTGTGTGTAACAATAGTGTTCCTGAGTATCAATAGGTGGTTGTTTGTCCTGCATTATAGTGGTGTCTCTGTGTGTAAATCAATAGTGGTTCCTTTAATATTATAGTGGTGTGTCCTATAATTATAGTGGTGTTCTGTTGTAAATGTAATAGTGGTCTCCTGGAGCATTATAGTGGTGTTGAAATTAATACAGAGAAGTGGTGTTGTCTGTATTACGAGGGTGGTGCTTGTCTGCAATTATAGTGGTGTTGCCGGGTCCTCGTACTTATAGTGGTGTTGTCTGCATTCCTAGCAGAATCTGTAATATAGGTGTGTTGGTCCTGGTAACTATAGTGTAGTGTTGTTCCATGTATTATAAAGTGTGTTGTCCTGTAATATAGTGGTGTTGTCTGGTACCAGGTGGTGTTGTCTGTTACTATAGTGGTGTTGTCTGCAATTATGAAGTGGTGTTGATTCTGTATTCATAGTAGGTGCTTGTCTGGTATTTATTAGTGGTGCTTGTCTGTATTATAGCGGTGGTGTTCGTTCGTACTTATAGTGTTATAGTGGTGTTGTCTGTATTATAGTGGTGTTGTCTGTATTATAGTGGTGTTGTCTGTATTATAGTGGTGTTGTCTGTATTATAGTGGTGTTGTCTGTATTATAGTGGTGTTGTCTGTATTATAGTGGTGTTGTCTGTATTATAGTGGTGTTGTCTGTATTATAGTGGTGTTGTCTGTATTATAGTGGTGTTGTCTGTATTATAGTGGTGTTGTCTGTATTATAGTGGTGTTGTCTGTATTATAGTGGTGTTGTCTGTATTATAGTGGTGTTGTCTGTATTATAGTGGTGTTGTCTGTATTATAGTGGTGTTGTCTGTATTATAGTGGTGTTGTCTGTATTATAGTGGTGTTGTCTGTATTATAGTGGTGTTGTCTGTATTATAGTGGTGTTGTCTGTATTATAGTGGTGTTGTCTGTATTATAGTGGTGTTGTCTGTATTATAGTGGTGTTGTCTGTATTATAGTGGTGTTGTCTGTATTATAGTGGTGTTGTCTGTATTATAGTGGTGTTGTCTGTATTATAGTGGTGTTGTCTGTATTATAGTGGTGCAATATGTATGATAACAATTATGTGTGTATGACAGCCGTGCTGTGTGTGACAGTCGTGCTGTGTGTGACAGCCGTGCTGTGTGTGACAGCCGTGCTGTGTGTGACAGTCGTGCTGTGTGTGACAGCCGTGCTGTGTGTGACAGCCATGCTGTGTGTGACAGCCGTGCTGTGTGTGACAGCCGTGCTGTGTGTGACAGTCGTGCTGTGTGTGACAGCCGTGCTGTGTGTGACAGTCGTGCTGTGTGTGTGACAGTCGTGCTGTGTGTGTGACAGTCGTGCTGTGTGTGTGACAGTCGTGCTGTGTGTGTGATAGTCGTGCTGTGTGTGTGACAGTCGTCCTGTGTGTGTGACAGTCGTGCTGTGTGTGTGACAGTCGTGCTGTGTGTGACAGCCGTGCTGTGTGTGACAGTCGTGCTGTGTGTGTGACAGTCGTGCTGTGTGTATGATAGCCGTGCTGTGTGTGACAGCCGTGGTGTGTGTGTGATAGTCGTGCTGTGTGTGTGACAGTCGTGCTGTGTGTGTGATAGTCGTGCTGTGTGTGTGACAGTCGTCCTGTGTGTGTGACAGTCGTGCTGTGTGTGTGACAGTCGTGCTGTGTGTGTGACAGTCGTGCTGTGTGTGTGATAGTCGTGCTGTGTGTGTGACAGTCGTGCTGTGTGTGTGACAGTCGTGCGGTGTGTGTGACAGTCGTGCTGTGTGTATGATAGCCGTGCTGTGTGTGACAGCCGTGCTGTGTGTGTGATAGTCGTGCTGTGTGTGTGACAGTCGTGCTGTGTGTATGATAGCCGTGCTGTGTGTGACAGCCGTGGTGTGTGTGTGATAGTCGTGCTGTGTGTGTGACAGTCGTGCTGTGTGTGTGACAGTCGTGCTGTGTTTGTGACAGTCGTGCTGTGTGTGTGACAGTCGTGCTGTGTGTGTGACAGTCGTGCTGTGTGTGTGACAGTCGTGCTGTGTGTGTGACAGTCGTGCTGTGTGTGTGACAGTCGTGCTGTGTGTGTGACAGTCGTGCTGTGTGTGTGGCAGTCGTGCTGTGTGTATGATAGCCGTGCTGTGTGTGACAGCCGTGCTGTGTGTGTGATAGTCGTGCTGTGTGTGTGACAGTCGTGCTGTGTGTGTGACAGTCGTGCTGTGTGTGTGACAGTCGTGCTGTGTGTGTGACAGTCGTGCTGTGTGTGTGATAGTCGTGCTGTGTGTGTGACAGTCGTGCTGTGTGTGTGACAGTCGTGCTGTGTGTGTGACAGCCGTGCTGTGTGTGTGACAGCCGTGCTGTGTGTGTGACAGTCGTGCTGTGTGTCTGACAGTCGTGCTGTGTGTGTGACAGTCGTGCTGTGTGTGTGACAGTCGTGCTGTGTGTGTGACAGTCGTGCTGTGTGTGTGACAGTCGTGCTGTGTGTGTGACAGTCGTGCTGTGTGTGTGACAGTCGTGCTGTGTGTGTGACAGTCGTGCTGTGTGTGTGACAGTCGTGCTGTGTGTGTGACAGTCGTGCTGTGTGTGTGACAGTCGTGCTGTGTGTGTGACAGCCGTGCTGTGTGTGTGACAGTCGTGCTGTGTGTGTGACAGCCGTGCTGTGTGTGTGACAGTCGTGCTGTGTGTGTGACAGTCGTGCTGTGTGTGTGACAGTCGTGCTGTGTGTGTGACAGTCGTGCTGTGTGTGTGATAGTCGTGCTGTGTGTGTGACAGTCGTGTTGTGTGTGTGACAGTCGTGCTGTGTGTGTGATAGTCGTGCTGTGTGTGTGACAGTCGTGCTGTGTGTGTGATAGTCGTGCTGTGTGTGTGACAGTCGTGCTGTGTGTGTGACAGTCGTGCTGTGTGTGTGACAGTCGTGCTGTGTGTGTGACAGTCGTGCTGTGTGTGTGACAGTCGTGCTGTGTGTGTGACAGCCGTGCTGTGTGTGTGTGACAGTCGTGCTGTGTGTGTGACAGTCGTGCTGTGTGTGTGACAGTCGTGCTGTGTGTGTGACAGTCGTGCTGTGTGTGTGACAGTCGTGCTGTGTGTGTGACAGCCGTGCTGTGTGTGTGACAGTCGTGCTGTGTGTGTGACAGTCGTGCTGTGTGTGTGACAGTCGTGCTGTGTTTGTGATAGTCGTGCTGTGTGTGTGACAGTCGTGCTGTGTGTGTGATAGTCGTGCTGTGTGTGTGATAGTCGTGCTGTGTGTGTGACAGTCGTGCTGTGTGTGTGACAGTCGTGCTGTGTGTGTGACAGTCGTGCTGTGTGTGTGATAGTCGTGCTGTGTGTGTGACAGTCGTGCTGTGTGTGTGACAGTCGTGCTGTGTGTGTGACAGTCGTGCTGTGTGTGTGACAGCCGTGCTGTGTGTGTGACAGTCGTGCTGTGTGTGTGACAGTCGTGCTGTGTGTGTGACAGTCGTGCTGTGTGTGTGACAGTCGTGCTGTGTGTGTGTGACAGTCGTGCTGTGTGTGTGACAGTCGTGCTGTGTGTGTGACAGTCGTGCTGTGTGTGTGACAGTCGTGCTGTGTGTGTGACAGTCGTGCTGTGTGTGTGATAGTCGTGCTGTGTGTGTGACAGTCGTGCTGTGTGTGTGACACTCGTGCTGTGTGTGACAGCCGTGCTGTGTGTGTGACATTCGTGCTGTGTGTGTGACAGTCGTGCTGTGTGTGTGATAGTCGTGCTGTGTGTGTGACAGTCGTGCTGTGTGTGTGACAGTCGTGCTGTGTGTGTGACAGTCGTGCTGTGTGTGTGACAGTCGTGCTGTGTGTGTGATAGTCGTGCTGTGTGTGTGATAGCCGTGCTGTGTGTGACAGTCGTGCTGTGTGTGTGACAGCCGTGCTGTGTGTGTGACAGCCGGGCTGTGTGTGTGACAGTCTTGCTGTGTGTGTGACAGTCATGCTATGTGTGTGACAGTCGTGCTGTGTGTGTGATAGTCGTGCTGTGTGTGTGATAGCCGTGCTGTGTGTGACAGTCGTGCTGTGTGTGTGACAGCCGTGCTGTGTGTGACAGTCGTGCTGTGTGTGACAGCCGTGCTGTGTGTGTGACAGTCGTGCTGTGTGTGTGACAGTCGTGCTGTGTGTGTGATAGTCGTGCTGTGTGTGTGACAGTCGTGCTGTGTGTGTGACAGTCGTGCTGTGTGTGTGATAGTCGTGCTGTGTGTGTGACAGTCGTGCTGTGTGTGTGACAGCCGTGCTGGGTGTGTGACAGTCGTGCTGTGTGTGTGACATTCGTGTTGTGTGTGTGACAGCCGTGCTGTGTGTGTGGCAGTCGTGCTGTGTGTGTGACAGTCGTGCTGTGTGTGTGACAGTCGTGTTGTGTGTGTGACAGTCGTGCTGTGTGTGACAGTCGTGCTGTATGTATTACAGTGGTGTCATGTGTATAATAGTGATGCTAAGTGTGTTATGGTGGTGCTGTGTGGCTGAAGGTGGTGCTGTGTGCCTGATGGTGGTGCTGTGTGACTGATGGTTGTGCTGTGTGCCTGATGGTGGTGCTGTGTGCCTGATGGATGTGCTGTGTGCCTGATGGTGGTGCTGTGTGCCTGATGGTGGTGCTGTGTGCCTGATGGTGGTGCTGTAAAAGTGATGCTGAGTATATTACAAAACAGTAGTGTGTATTACAGTGGTTCTGTGAGTATGAGAGCAGTAATTTGTGTATTATAATGATGATGTGTGTATGATATAGGTGATGCGTGTATTATAGTAGTGCAGTGTGAATTATAACAGAGTTGGGATTAAAGTGTGTTGCGTGTGTATTACAGTGGTGGTGTGTGTATTATAGAAATATTGCTTGTATTATACCACTAAAGTTAGCATTATAGTGAATTGTGTTTATTATAGTGTTATGTTACGTACAGAGTAGTGATGTTAGGTGCAAATTAGTGATGTTATGTACCGAGTAGTGACGTGATGTACAGAGTAGTGACGTGAGGTACAGAGTAGTGATGTTATGTACCGAGTAGTGATGTGAGGTACAGAGTAGTGACGTGAGGTACACAGTAGTGACGTGAGGTTCAGAGTAGTAATGTGAGGTACAGAGAAGTGATGTTATATACAGAGTAATGACGTGAGGCACAGAGTAGTGACTTGAGGTACAGAGTAGTGATGTGGGGTACAGAGTAGAGACATGAGGTACAAAGTAGTGACGTGAGGCACAGAGTAGTGATGTGAGGTACAGAGTAGTAATGTGAGATATAGAGTAGTTATGTGAGATATAGAGTAGTAATGTGAGATACATACAGAGTAGTAATGCAAGATACAGAGTAGTAATGTGAGATACATACAGAGTAGTAATGCAAGATACAGAGTAGTAATGTGGGGTACATAGTAGTGATGTGTGATACTGAGTACTGATCCGAGGTACATAGTAGTGATGTGTGATACTGAGTACTGATCAGAGGTACATAGTAGTGATGTGTGATACTGAGTACTGATCTGAGGTACATAGTAGTGATGTGTGATACTGAGTACTGATCTGAGGTACATAGTAGTGATGTATGATACTGAGTACTGATCCGAGGTACATAGTAGTGATGTGAGGTACATAGTAGTGAGGTGAGGCACAGAGGAGTGATGTTAGATACAGATTAGTGATGTGAGGTACAGAGTAGTGATGTGAGATACAGAGTAGTAATGTGAGATACAAAGTAACAAAGTGAGATACAAAGTAGCAATGTGAGATACAAAGTAGAAATGTGAGATACAATGTAGTAATGTGAAATACAGAGTAGTGATGTGAGACACAAAGTATTGCTATGAGATACAGAGTAGTAATGTAAGACACAGGTGCACAGTTACCTGGAGTGGTCTATAAGCACAAGTTGGAGAGAGGTTGTGGATAATTTTTAGGACTGGACCATGAAGACCCTGAGACGTACCCCCACACCATAGTCTTCCATCATCACTGGGAAAGTTGCCACATCTACTTCCACTCGACAGGTCATCCGGCTCACTAATTCGTTAAACGTTATTTTAAGTACAATAATATTAATGACGAATTAAAGGATTTGAAACTTAATTTGCAGAAGTTTGAAACTGTACTTGTTTTGCGCTTACGTTTTTGGATTTTTGTTCTAGTTCTGTACATACAATTTGGATGAGATTATTCGTGACTTCAACGAATATATTATATAATATACCAATCAGACGACTGTCCTTAATGTTCAGTCCATGCTAATGGAGTTTCCCTTCAAAATTAACTTACAAACACAGAAGCCTGAAGACAGTTTGGCTCTTAGCTTTGCTTCAGCCTCGGTACAGAACTCGGTACAACACAGACGGCGTCGATATGTAAAACGTTCGGTACAAAGTTGTGTTACACAGAAGCGTGAACCAGATATTCTGCCTCGTGATTTTGTAAATGATGCATTGCGATTGAATGTATGATGATAAACTGGAATGTATGATGATAAACTGGAATGTATGATGATAAACTGGTCAATAAAGACAGGGTAGCCAGCATATTAAAGAGACATATCAGTATGAAACATGGTAATCATACTAACAAGTCTCATTCATACTGTGAGAGACTTTTCAATGAGCAAAAACAATAGAACAAATATTTTTTTAAACAGTCGAGGTTTCTAATACACCTCAAGAGGCCAGTAACTTAGTAGCAGAATTACTCGTTAATAATATGAAGCAGAGACATTTATTCTCTCTGCCTGTGGCTCACTGCTCTTTTTTAATAATAATAATAATAATAATAATAATAATAATAATAATAATAATAATAATAATAATAATAATAATAATAATAATAATAATAATAATTCTCCGTGTTTACAGTGCCATAGTAAAAACCTTATTTGAGAGTTAAGCAGAAAACGGAATTACAAAGATTCCACTCTCAAGTAATATCATTAACAGAAGAATACATGATATGTCAACAGACACAGAAGAACCTGTGTCCGCCTCTGTAAAATAATGTGAAATTTTTGCTCTTAAACTAGTAAACATGTTTTGATTTACGTGGAAAATCTGTGACTTTTTATATTGATTTTTAAAACAACATCGAAAATAATACCAACATTAATGGTTAAGTTGTAAAAGATTCAGTGAAAAAATTAGTGCAGAAATATTTCTTTGCAAATAGATTACTTGAGGAGTTACGTCAACTCCAGTAGAAAGTTGTAAGTGTAATAACTACTGTCACCTCCAGTAGAAAGTTGTAAGTGTAATAACTACTGTCAACTCTAGTAGAAAGTTGTAAGTGCAATAACTACTGTCAACTCCAGTAGAAAGTTGTAAGTGTAATAACTACTGTCACCTCCAGTAGAAAGTTGTAAGTGCAATAACTACTGTCAACTCCAGTAGAAAGTTGTAAGTGCAATAACTACTGTCAACCCCAGTAGAAAGTTGTAAGTGCAATAACTACTGTCAACTCCAGTAGAAAGTTGTAAGTGCAATAACTACTGTCAACTCCAGTAGAAAGTTGTAAGTGCAATAACTACTGTCAACTCCAGTAGAAAGTTGTAAGTGTAATAACTACTGTCAACTCCAGTAGAAAGTTGTAAGTGCAATAACTACTGTCAACTCCAGTAGAAAGTTCTAAGTGCAATAACTACTGTCAACCCCAGTAGAAAGTTGTAAGTGCAATAACTACTGTCAACTCCAGTAGAAAGTTGTAAGTGCAATAACTACTGTCAACTCCAGTAGAAAGTTGTAAGTGCAATAACTACTGTCAACTCCAGTAGAAAGTTGTAAGTGCAATAACTACTGTCAACCCCAGTAGAAAGTTGTAAGTGCAATAACTACTGTCAACCCCAGTAGGAAGTTGTAAGTGCAATAACTACTGTCAACTCCAGTAGGAAGTTGTAAGTGCAATAACTACTGTCAACCCCAGTAGAAAGTTGTAAGTGCAATAACTACTGTCAACTCCAGTAGAAAGTTGTAAGTGCAATAACTACTGTCAACTCCATTAGAAAGTTGTAAGTGCAATAACTATTGTCAACCCCAGTAGAAAGTTGTAAGTGCAATAACTATTGTCAACTCCAGTAGAAAGTTGTAAGTGCAATAACTACTGTCAACCCCAGTAGAAAGTTGTAAGTGCAATAACTACTGTCAACTCCAGTAGAAAGTTGTAAATGCAATAACTACTGTCAACTCCAGTAGAAAGTTGTAAGTGCAATAACTACTGTCAACTCCAGTAGAAAGTTGTAAGTGCAATAACTATTGTCAACTCCAGTAGAAAGTTGTAAGTGCAATAACTTCTGTCAACTCCAGTAAAAAGTTGTAAGTGCAATAACTACTGTCAACTCCAGTAGAAAGTTGTAAGTGCAATAACTACTGTCAACCCCAGTAGAAAGTTGTAAGTGCAATAACTACTGTCAACTCCAGTAGAAAGTTGTAAGTGCAATAACTACTGTCAACTCCAGTAGAAAGTTGTAAGTGCAATAACTACTGTCAACTCCAGTAGAAAGTTGTAAGTGCAATAACTACTGTCAACTCCAGTAGAAAGTTGTAAGTGCAATAACTACTGTCAACTCCAGTAGAAAGTTGTAAGTGCAATAACTACTGTCAACTCCAGTAGAAAGTTGTAAGTGCAATAACTATTGTCAACTCCAGTAGAAAGTTGTAAGTGCAATAACTACTGTCAACCCCAGTAGAAAGTTGTAAGTGCAATAACTACTGTCAACTCCAGTAGAAAGTTGTAAGTGCAATAACTACTGTCAACTCCAGTAGAAAGTTGTAAGTGCAATAACTACTGTCAACTCCAGTAGAAAGTTGTAAGTGCAATAACTACTGTCAACTCCAGTAGAAAGTTGTAAGTGCAATAACTACTGTCAACTCCAGTAGAAAGTTGTAAGTGCAATAACTACTGTCAACTCCAGTAGAAAGTTGTAAGTGCAATAACTACTGTCAACTCCAGTAGAAAGTTGTAAGTGCAATAACTATTGTCAACTCCAGTAGAAAGTTGTAAGTGCAATAACTACTGTCAACCCCAGTAGAAAGTTGTAAGTGCAATAACTACTGTCAACTCCAGTAGAAAGTTGTAAGTGCAATAACTACTGTCAACTCCAGTAGAAAGTTGTAAGTGCAATAACTACTGTCAACCCCAGTAGAAAGTTGTAAGTGCAATAACTACTGTCAACTCCAGTAGAAAGTTGTAAGTGCAATAACTACTGTCAACTCCAGTAGAAAGTTGTAAGTGCAATAACTACTGTCAACTTTAACACTAATTACGAAACGACAAAAATATATGATGCAACATAGATAATAATGAAAGGTTAATTTACCCTTATAAAACTTATGCGAAATATAAATAACATAATAAGAAAAGGAAATTAAGTTTACAGTATTAGGGTAATTAAATTATGAAAAACATGAAACAAAATTAATGCAAATATCAGGTATAATATTTGGTGAATATATTTTATATTTAATATATTATGAAATATATTCATGCATTTCAGTGAAACATATAAGCGAACAGTATTTAGATAAGGCTAAAGAGGTCTTTGTGGCATTTATGGATTTGGAAAAGGCGTATGACAGGGTGGATAGGGGGGCAATGTGGCAGATGTTGCAGGTGTATGGTGTAGGAGGTAGGTTACTGAAAGCAGTGAAGAGTTTTTACGAGGATAGTGAGGCTCAAGTTAGAGTATGTAGGAAAGAGGGAAATTTTTTCCCAGTAAAAGTAGGCCTTAGACAAGGATGTGTGATGTCACCGTGGTTGTTTAATATATTTATAGATGGGGTTGTAAGAGAAGTAAATGCGAGGGTCTTGGCAAGAGGCGTGGAGTTAAAAGATAAAGAATCACACACAAAGTGGGAGTTGTCACAGCTGCTCTTTGCTGATGACACTGTGCTCTTGGGAGATTCTGAAGAGAAGCTGCAGAGATTGGTGGATGAATTTGGTAGGGTGTGCAAAAGAAGAAAATTAAAGGTGAATACAGGAAAGAGTAAGGTTATGAGGATAACAAAAAGATTAGGTGATGAAAGATTGAATATCAGATTGGAGGGAGAGAGTATGGAGGAGGTGAACGTATTCAGATATTTGGGAGTGGACGTGTCAGCGGATGGGTCTATGAAAGATGAGGTGAATCATAGAATTGATGAGGGAAAAAGAGTGAGTGGTGCACTTAGGAGTCTGTGGAGACAAAGAACTTTGTCCTTGGAGGCAAAGAGGGGAATGTATGAGAGTATAGTTTTACCAACGCTCTTATATGGGTGTGAAGCGTGGGTGATGAATGTTGCAGCGAGGAGAAGGCTGGAGGCAGTGGAGATGTCATGTCTGAGGGCAATGTGTGGTGTGAATATAATGCAGAGAATTCGTAGTTTGGAAGTTAGGAGGAGGTGCGGGATTACCAAAACTGTTGTCCAGAGGGCTGAGGAAGGGTTGTTGAGGTGGTTCGGACATGTAGAGAGAATGGAGCGAAACAGAATGACTTCAAGAGTGTATCAGTCTGTAGTGGAAGGAAGGCGGGGTAGGGGTCGGCCTAGGAAGGGTTGGAGGGAGGGGGTAAAGGAGGTTTTGTGTGCGAGGGGCTTGGACTTCCAGCAGGCATGCGTGAGCGTGTTTGATAGGAGTGAATGGAGACAAATGGTTTTTAATACTTGACGTGCTGTTGGAGTGTGAGCAAAGTAACATTTATGAAGGGATTCAGGGAAACCGGCAGGCCGGACTTGAGTCCTGGAGATGGGAAGTACAGTGCCTGCACTCTGAAGGAGGGGTGTTAATGTTGCAGTTTAAACTGTAGTGTAAAGCACCCTTCTGGCAAGACAGTGATGGAGTGAATGATGGTGAAAGTTTTTCTTTTTCGGGCCACCCTGCCTTGGTGGGAATCGGCCAGTGTGATAATAAAAAAATAATAATAATGAATATATTGATAGCAACTATTTTCTCGGTTCGATATTATTGCTCATATGAAACGCTAAATCAAAACACAACGTCATATATGTGTGACCTGCTTGTGTCTGCTTACAAAGCTGTGCTTGTTGTAGACAAACACTTGAGACCTGCTTGTGTCTGCTTACAAAGCTGTGCTTGTTGTAGACAAACACTTGAGACCTGCTTGTGTCTGCTTACAAAGCTGTGCTTGTTGTAGACAAACACTTGAGACCTGCTTGTGTCTGCTTACAAAGCTGTGCTTGTTGTAGACAAACACTTGAGACCTGCTTGTGTCTGCTTACAAAGCTGTGCTTGTTGTAGACAAACACTTGAGACCTGCTTGTGTCTGCTTACAAAGCTGTGCTTGTTGTAGACAAACACTTGAGACCTGCTTGTGTCTGCTTACAAAGCTGTGCTTGTTGTAGACAAACACTTGAGACCTGCTTGTGTCTGCTTACAAAGCTGTGCTTGTTGTAGACAAACACTTGAGACCTGCTTGTGTCTGCTTACAAAGCTGTGCTTGTTGTAGACAAACACTTGAGACCTGCTTGTGTCTGCTTACAAAGCTGTGCTTGTTGTAGACAAACACTTGAGACCTGCTTGTGTCTGCTTACAAAGCTGTGCTTGTTGTAGACAAACACTTGAGACCTGCTTGTGTCTGCTTACAAAGCTGTGCTTGTTGTAGACAAACACTTGAGACCTGCTTGTGTCTGCTTACAAAGCTGTGCTTGTTGTAGACAAACACTTGAGACCTGCTTGTGTCTGCTTACAAAGCTGTGCTTGTTGTAGACAAACACTTGAGACCTGCTTGTGTCTGCTTACAAAGCTGTGCTTGTTGTAGACAAACACTTGAGACCTGCTTGTGTCTGCTTACAAAGCTGTGCTTGTTGTAGACAAACACTTGAGACCTGCTTGTGTCTGCTTACAAAGCTGTGCTTGTTGTAGACAAACACTTGAGACCTGCTTGTGTCTGCTTACAAAGCTGTGCTTGTTGTAGACAAACACTTGAGACCTGCTTGTGTCTGCTTACAAAGCTGTGCTTGTTGTAGACAAACACTTGAGACCTGCTTGTGTCTGCTTACAAAGCTGTGCTTGTTGTAGACAAACACTTGAGACCTGCTTGTGTCTGCTTACAAAGCTGTGCTTGTTGTAGACAAACACTTGAGACCTGCTTGTGTCTGCTTACAAAGCTGTGCTTGTTGTAGACAAACACTTGAGACCTGCTTGTGTCTGCTTACAAAGCTGTGCTTGTTGTAGACAAACACTTGAGACCTGCTTGTGTCTGCTTACAAAGCTGTGCTTGTTGTAGACAAACACTTGAGACCTGCTTGTGTCTGCTTACAAAGCTGTGCTTGTTGTAGACAAACACTTGAGACCTGCTTGTGTCTGCTTACAAAGCTGTGCTTGTTGTAGACAAACACTTGAGACCTGCTTGTGTCTGCTTACAAAGCTGTGCTTGTTGTAGACAAACACTTGAGACCTGCTTGTGTCTGCTTACAAAGCTGTGCTTGTTGTAGACAAACACTTGAGACCTGCTTGTGTCTGCTTACAAAGCTGTGCTTGTTGTTGACAAACGCCTGAAAGTTACAGACAAAAAGAAGTCACTTCTGTTCACTAGTTAATGGGTTTTGGAAAAGAATAATTTGCATAAATATATTTACTGCCTCCATGGAAATTAATAATCACATAATCACATAAAACTCGTAGAGAAGAAACAATAACAGAGGAACGAAGGCACCGAAATACAACGTACACCGAAAAAAAAGCAACATGGAAAGAAAGAACAAACAAGGGATTATACACTGGAGGACGCAGCAAACACCAAAAATATACACTGGAGAAGGAAACAAACAAGGAGAAAATAAGCACCTCGGACAAGGAAATAAAGGAAGAAACTGAAAGAGAAGTTAACTTATGGTTAAAAACATACATCGGAAAATGGTAAGAAAGAAAGAACAAGCAGAGAACCACAGGCCATACATTCTTGAGGAAGAACATTAACCAAAAGGACAATGAATACCAGTGGGAAAGACAAGGAGCTGTAGCAAGAAAATAAGAACCAGCTCACTGTTTACAGAAAGTCTTCTAACACATCAACTTGCGTCAATTGTTTCAGCAATCACTCTAAGTTAAGAAGATAATTGTGTCTAGTCTACTTCTAAGATATTCTGGGATTTGCTGGATAGCCTGGACGGATTTCCTCGTTATAGTCCGTCGCCCTGGACAGGTATCCGTGTCATATTTTATCGCCCTGGAAGTTTTTCCCCCTCATACATCTTTGTCCTAGACGGTTTACCTGTCATATTTCGTCGTCTTTGACAGATATACCTGTCATGTTTCTTCTCTCTACACGGGTTTTCCTGTCATATTTCTTTGCCCTGGACGGGTTTTCCTATCATATTCACTCGCCTTGGACCGGTTTCTCTGTCATATACCGTCGCCCTGGACAGGTTTGTTACTCATATTCTGTCGCGCTGGATTGATTTCCATGTCATATTCTGTCTCCCTGGATACATTTCATCGCCCTGGACGGGTTTCCCTGTCATATTTCATCGCCTTAGACGGGTTTTCGTGTCATATTTTGTTGCACTTGACGGGTTTCCTTTTCATATTTCGTCGCCCTGAACGAGTTTCCTTGTCATATTTCGTCGGCCTGGACAGGTTTCCCTCTCATATGTCGTCACCCTGGATGGGTTTCTATTATATATTGCGTCACTCTAGGCGAGTTTTGCTGTCATATTTCGTCGTCCAGGACGGGTTTTCCTGTCATATTTTGTCGCATTTGACGGGTTTACTTGACATATTTCGTCTCCCAGGATTGATTTCCATGTCATATTC
The DNA here is from genome assembly GCF_038502225.1 of Cherax quadricarinatus. Classification (NCBI taxonomy): domain Eukaryota; kingdom Metazoa; phylum Arthropoda; class Malacostraca; order Decapoda; family Parastacidae; genus Cherax; species Cherax quadricarinatus. Next base: position 7,316 of record NW_027195985.1, on the reverse strand, counting down.
TGTCTGCTTGGATATATTTCATCTCCCTGGAGAGAATTCCCAGTAACATTTCGTAGTCCTGTTCGGGTTTCCTTGTAATGTTTCATCGGCCTGGACGAGTTTCCCTGTTATATTTCGTCGCCGTGTACTGGTTTCCATGTAATATTATGCCGACCTGGATGGGTTTCAATGTCACCCAGGTTTTCTCGTCACCCAGGACAACTTTCTCTGTCATATTTCGTCGTCCTGAACGGGTTTCCCTGATATATGTCTTCGTTCTGGACACATTTTCCTCTTATATTTCGTCGCTCTGGATGGATTTCCCAATCATATTTCATCGCCCTGAACCGGTTTCTCTGTCTTATTACGTCCCCTTGGACGGGTTTCTCTCACATATTCTGTGGCCATGAACGCGTTTCCTTGTCATATTCAGTCGCCTTGGTTGGGTTTCTCTGTCATATTTCATTGCCCTGTACGAGTTTTCCTCTCATATTTCGTCGCCTTGGACGGGTTTCCCTGTCATATTTCGTCGCTCTGGATGGATTTCTCTGTCATATTTCGTCACTCTGGACGGGTTTCCTTGTCATATTTCGTCGTCCTGGAATGGTTTACCTGTTAATTCTCGTCGCCCCGGACGGTTTTCCCTGTCCTATTTCATTGCCCTGTACCAGTTTCCATGTCGTCATTCGTCGTCTTGTACGGGCTTCCTCCTCATATTTCGTCGCCCATGATGGGTTTACCTGTCATATTTCGTCGCCCTGGACGTGTTTCCCTATCATATTTCGTTTCTCATTACGGGCTTCCCTTATATATTACTTCGACCTGGATGGGTTCCATCGTCATATTTCGTCTCCCTGCACGTGTTCTCCTGTCATATTTCGTCTCCCTGCACGTGTTCTCCTGTCATATATCATCACCCGGGTGAGTTTTCCTGCCATATTTCGTCTCATAAGTCGAATTTCCCTGCCATATTTCGTCACCTTGGACGGATTTCCCTGTCATATTTCGTTACACTAGATGGGTTTCCCTGCCATATTTCGTCGTGTTGGACGGGTTTCACAGTCATATTTTGTCCTCCTGGGCGGGTCTCCCCTGTAATATTTCGTCGTGTTGGACGGGTTTCCCTGTCATCTATTGTCACCCTGTACGGGTTCCACTGTCATATTTCATCGCTCTGGAAGGGTTTTCCTGTCATATTTCATCCCCCCAATGAAAAGCAGGGGTGTCACTAGCATGTTAAGAGACCATACAATAAGTGTCAGGGGCCCGAGACTGTTCAACTGACTCCCAGCATACATAAGGGGGATTACCAACAGACCCCTGGCAGTCTTCAAGCTGACACTGGAAAAGCACCTAAAGTCGGTTCCTGACCAGCCGGGCTGTGGCTCGTACGTTGGTTTGCGTGCAGCCAGCAGCAACAGCCTGGTTGATCAGGCTCTGATCCACCAGGAGGCCTGGTCACAGACCGGGCCGCGGGGGCGTTGACCCCCGGAACTCTCTCCAGGTAAACTCCAGGTAATAGATTGGCAAATTTTCTTTTTAATACCATTTATGAAAATTCATGTGCGCTTCACAAGTCCTTATATGAATTAACAACGGAAAGCTGTCAGCGGTAGCTGTGTTAAACATAAACATTCATAATAATATTATGCCGGTTCTTCCTCAGTGAACTCTTGGTTATCATTTACCTTCAGATTCAACACCAATACTCATAAATACACAAGTCCCAGCCTGAGTTATTCCCTTTAGCCCGCAACTACCAGCATTAATACCCTTCAGTCTGCTCCTTCAGCATGCATACCTATTTATACCGTTCATCCTGCGCTTGTTGCAAGCGTTCCCAGTTATATCCTTCAACCAGCACCTCATAAAAAGCATTCTCAGTTGTTCCATCACCTGACTCTTCTTCAAGCATCCTCAACACATTATCTAGAAAAATTGTGATATATTAAACAGCTCTCTTCTTGTAATGCAAGTAATTTTCACAGTTCATTGAAACAATGAACATTAACAAATTTATACGCACACATAAATATCAAAAAAGGCACAATACCGTGGCTGGAACGATACACAAATAACCCGCACATAAAAGAGAGAAGCTTACGACGACGTTTCGGTCCGACTTGGACCATTTACAAAGTCATGTTGTAAATGATCCAAGTCGGACCGAAACGTCGTCATATGCTTCTCTCTTTTATGTGCGACGTAAGCTTCTCTCTTTTATGTGCGGGTTATTTGTTTATACACACACACAAACGCATATATATACGTGTGTGTGTAATCACCTAATTGTGGTTGCAGGAGTCCAGTCACAGTTTCTGGCCCCACCTCTTCACTGGTCGCTACTAGGTCACTCACTCCCTGCTCCGTAAGCTTCATCATACCTCCTTTCAAAGCTATGTATGGATTCTGCCTCCACCACCTCACTTTCTAGACTATTCCACTTCCTGACAACTCTGTGACTGAAGAAATACTTCCTAACATCTATGACTCATCTGAGTCTTCAGCTTCCATTTGTGACCCTTGTCACTGTGTCCCATCTCTGGATCATCTTGTCACTGTCCACAATGTCAATTCCTCTCAGTATTTTATGTGTTGTTATCATGTTGTCCCTGTCCCTGTCCCTCCTTTTTTCCAGTGTTGTCATGTCAATTTCCTTTAACCTCTCCTCATTCGACATGCCTCTTAGCTCCAGGACTAGTCTCATTTTTCTAATTTCTTGATGTGCTTGCCCAGGTATGGGTTCCAAACTGGTGGTGCATACTCCAATATAGTTGTGGCATACTCGGTGTACAGAATCCTGAACGAATCCTTACTGAGGAGTCGGAAAGCTATTTTTAGGTTTGCTAGTACCCCACATGCTGCAGCAGTTATTTGGTTGATGTGAGCCTCAGGAGATATGTTTGGCATTATACTCACTCCAAGATCTTTTTCTTGATTAAGGCTTGTAGTTTTGGTCCCCTGGGCTGTATTCTGCCTGCGATCGTCTTTGCCCTTTCTCGAACTTCATGACTTTGCACTGGGTGGAGTTGAACTCCAGATCCCTTTGTAGTCGTGCCTGGTCCTCCTCCGATTGAATTCTCCTAATTAACTTCATATCGCCTGCAAACAGAGACACTTCTGAGTCTATTCCTTCCGTCAAGTCATTCACATATACTAGAAACAGCACCGGTCCTAGAATTGACCCCTATGGAATCCCGCTCATCAGAGGCACCCACTCCGACACCTTGTCATATACCATGACTTGCTGTTGCCTTCCTGTCAGGTATTCTCTGATCCATTGCAGTGCCTTCCCTGTCATATCTGCCTGGTTCTCCAGCTTTTGCTCTAATCTGTTGTGTGGAACTGTGCCAAAAGCCTTTTTACAGTCCAAGAAAATGCATGCTACCCACCCCTCTCTCTCTTGTCTTACTGTTGTCACCTTGTCATAGAACTCCAGGAGGTTTGTGACACAGGATTTTCTGTCCCTGAATTCATGTTGGTTGTCGCAGATGAGCTCATTCCTTTTTAGGTGCTCCACCACTCTTCACTTGAGTTTGCATACTGGTCTGTAGTTTAATGCTCCATGTCTGTCTTTTCGTTTTTTAAAATTGGGACTACACATGCTGTCTTCTATACCTCAGGTAGTCACCCTGTTTCGATAATGTGTTGAAGATTGTTGTTAGTGATACACAGAGTGCCTCTGGTCCCTCTCTCAGGATCCACGGAGATATGTTATCTGGCCCCATCACCTTTGAGGTATCTAGTTCGCTTAGCAGCCTCTTCACCTACTCCTCGGTTGTGTGTACTGTGTCCAGTACTTAGTGGAAAACCCTATCGCTCCGTATTTCTGGAGTTCTTTCTGTCTCCACTGTGAATACTTCTTTAAATCTCATGTTGAGCTCCTCACATACTTCTTGGTCATCTCTTGTGATCTTCCCTCCTTCCTTCTTCAGCCTGACTACCTGGTCCTTTACTGCTGTTTTCCTCCTGATGTGGCTGTAAAAAGGTTTGGGTCAGACATGCCTTTCGCTGCTGTGTCATTTTCGTTTTGTCGCTGGGCTTCCCTCCTTACCTGTGCATATTCATTTTTGGCTCCTCGAGGACTCTCCTTATTCTCCTGCATCCTATGCCTCCGATAATTCTTCCATTCTCTATTGCAATTCGTTTTGGCCTCTCTACACCCACGGGCGAACCAAGAGTTCGTCTTGGCTTTCTCATTATGTCTGTTGCCCTTGGGTACAAACCTGTCCTCTGCTGCCTTGCAAATTGTTGTCTCCTATTCCACCATCTCATTTACTGATTTACCCTCCAGTTCTCTGTTCCACTAAGTTTCACTGAATTTCATACAAGAAGTTCCTCATGCCTGTGAAGTCCCCTCTCTTGTAGTCTGGCTTAATTCGTTCTTCTCTTCCTGCTTCCCTTTCTACTTGTAGCTCTACTATGTATTCCAAGCTCAGAACCACATGATCGTCTTCAATATCTGCACTGCTCAAGGTGACTACTAGGTCCAGTTTTGCTGGTTCGTCCTCTCCTCTCTCTCTGGTAGTCTCCCTAACGTGTTGATGCATGATGTTTTCCAGTACCACTTCCATCATCTTAGGCCTCCACGTTTCTGGGCCTTCATGTGGCTCCAAGTTTTCCAGGTCATTTGTTCATGATTGAAGTCACCCACAACCAAATACCCACAACCAATAGCTTTGCCCTGCCTATATGGACCCTTCTGCCACTTCAGCCAGTGTGTCTAACATCGCTTTGTTACTCTCATCATTTTCTTGTCTTGGCCTCTTGCTATTCTGTGGTGGGTTATACATCACTGCAATTACCACCGTGGAACCTCCAGACTGAAGTGCTCCTATTATGTAGTCTCTTGCTTCTTCATTGTCTCTTCTCTCCAGTTCCTCAAAATCCCATTGGTTTTTGACGAGCAGTGCCACTCCTCCACCACCTCTGTTTCCTCTGTTTTTCCTCAGGGTCTGATACCCAATTGGAAAGATGGCATCTGTTATTATACCCATGAGTTTGAGTTCTGTGAGAGGTATGATGTCTGGTGCTCTTTGATTCTTTCGTGCCACTCATCCCACTTGTTCGTTATTCTATTAGCGTTGGTGTACCATACCTTCAGTTTCCTCTCCAGCACTATATTCTGGGGGTGTCTGTGGGGTCTGTGGTGTGTGTGCATGTGTGTGTGTGTGTGTGTGTGTGTGTGTGTGTGTGTGTGTGTGTGTGTGTGTGTGTGTGTGTGTGTGTGTGAGTGTGTGTACTCACCTAGTTGAGGTTGCAGGGGTCGAGTCCAAGCTCCTGGCCCCGCCTCTTCACTGGTCACTACTAGGTCACTCACCCTGAACCATGAGCTTTATCATACCTCTGCTTAAAGCTATGTTTGGATCTTGCCTCCACTACATCACTTCCCAAACTATTCCAATTCCTGACTACTCTGTGGCTGAAGAAATACTTCCTAACATCCCTGTGATTCATCTGTGTCTTCAGCTTCCAACTGTGTCCCCTTGTTACTGTGTCCAATCTCTGGAACAACCTGTCTTTGTCCACCTTGTCAATTCCTCTCAGTATTTTGTATGTCGTTATCATGTCCCCCCTATTTCTCCTGTCCTCCAGTGTCGTCAGGTTGATTTCCCTTAACCTCTCCTCGTAGGACATACCTCTTAGCTCTGGGACTAGTCTTGTTGCAAACCTTTGCACTTTCTCTAGTTTCTTCACGTACTTGGCTAGGTGTGGGTTCCAAACTGGTGCCGCATACTCCAATATGGGCCTAACGTACACGGTGTACAGGGTCCTGAATGATTCCTTATTAAGATGTCGGAATGCTGTTCTGAGGTTTGCTAGGCGCCCATAGGCTGCAGCAGTTATTTGGTTGATGTGCGCTTCAGGAGATGTGCCTGGTGTTATACTCACCCCAAGATCTTTTTCCTTGAGTGAGGTTTGTAGTCTCTGACCCCCTAGACTGTACTCCGTCTGCGGCCTTCCTTGCCCTTCCCCAATCTTCATGACTTTGCACTTGGTGGGTGTGTGGGTGTGTGTGTGTACTCACCTAATTGTGGTTGCAGGGGTCGAGACTCAGCTCCTGGCCCCGCCTCCTCACTGATCGCTACTAGGTCCTCTCTCTCTCTGCTTCCTGAGCTGTATCATACCTCTTCTTAAAACTATGTATGGTTCCTGCCTCCACTACTTCACTTGCTAGGCTATTCCACTTCCTGATAACTCTATGACTGAAGAAATACACCCTAACGTCCCTGTGACTCGTCTGAGTCTTCAGCTTCCAGTTGTGACCCCTTGTCCCTGTGTCCCCTCTCTGGAACATCCTATCTCTGTCCATCTTGTCTATTTCCTGCAGTATCTTGAATGTCATTATCATGTCTCCCCTAACCCTTCTGTCCTCCAGTGTCGTCAGTTCGATTTCCCTCAACCTTTCCTAATACGACATTTCCCTGAGCTCTGGGACTAGCCTTGTTGCAAACCTTTGTACTTTCTCTAACTTCTTGATGTGCTTGACTAGATGTGGGTTCCAGACTGGTGCTGCATACTCCAGTATGGACCTAACATACACAGTGTACAGTGTCTTGAACGATTCCTTATTAAGGTATCGGAAGACTATTCTCAGGTTTGCCAGGCGCCCGTATGCTGCAGCAGTTATTTGGTTGATGTGTGCCTCCGGTGATGTGCTCGGTGTTATGGTCACCCCAAGGTCTTTCTCCCTGAGTGAGGTCTGTAGTCTTTGTCCACCTAGCCTATACTCTGTCTGTGGTCTTCTTTGCCCTTCCCCAATCTTCATGACTTTGCATTTGGCTGGATTGAATTCGAGAAGCCAGTTACTGGACCACATGTCCAGCCTGTCCAGGTCTCTTTGCAGTCCTGCCTCATCCTCATCCGATTTAATTCTTCTCATCAACTTCACATCATCTGCGAACAGGGACACTTCAGAGACTATTCCTTCCATCATGTTCACATATATCAAAAATAGCACTGGTCCTAGAACTGAACCCTGTGGGACCCCGCTCGTCACAGACGCCCACTGTGATACCTCTTCACGTACCATGACTCGTTGCTGCCTCCCTGTCAGGTATTCCCTGATCCATTGCAGTGCCCTCCCTGTTACATGCGCCTGATCCTCCAGCTTCTGCACTAATCTCTTGTGGGGAACTGTGTCAAAGGCCTTCCTGCAGTCTAGGAAAATGCAATCTACCCACCCCTCTCTCTCGTGTCTTACTTCTGTTACCTTGTCATAAAACTCCAGGAGGTTTGTGATACAAGATTTGTCTTCCATGAACCCAAGCTGGTTTTCATTTATAATCTTGTTCCTTTCCAGGTGTTCGACCACTCTCCTCCTGATAATCTTCTCC
>NW_027195984.1:72500-118495 GCF_038502225.1 Cherax quadricarinatus | reverse complement strand
TGGTGGTGGTGGTAGTAATGGTGATGGTGGTAGTGGTGACAGTGGTGGTGGTGGTTGTAGTGGTGATAGTGGTAGTGGTGGTGATGGTGGTAGTGGTGATAGTGGTGGTTGCGGTGTTTGTGGAGGTGGTGGTAGTGGTGAATCTGGTGGTACTGGTGATTCTGGTGGTAGTGGTGCTAGTGGTGGTATTGGTGGTGGTAGTAGTAGTGATGATGGTGGTAGTGGTGGTGGAAGTGGTAGTGGTGGTGGTGGTGGTAGTAGTGGTGATGGTGGTAGTGGTGGTGATGATGGTGGTAGTGGTGGTGATGGTGGTAGTGGTGGTGATGGTGTCAGTGGTGGTGGTGATGGTGGTAGTGGTATTGATGGTGGTAGTGGTGGTAGTGGTGGTGGTGGTGATGATGGTGGCAGTGGTGGTGGCAATGGTGGTGATGGTGATAATGGTGGTAGTGACGGTGGGGGTTGTGATGGTGGTGGTGGTGGTGGTAGGGGTGATGGTTGAAGTGGTGGTGATGGTGGTAGTGGTGGTGATGGTTGTAGTGGTGGTAGTGGTGGTGATGGTTGTAGTGGTGGTAGTGGTGGTGATGGTTGTAGTGGTGGTAGTGGTGGTGATGGTTGTAGTGGTGGTAGTGATGGTGATGGTTGTAGTGGTGGTAGTGGTGGTGATGGTTGTAGTGGTGGTGATGGTTGTAGTGGTGGTAGTGATGATGGTTGTAGTGGTGGTAGTGGTGATGGTTGTAGTGGTGGTAGTGGTGGTGATGGTTGTAGTGGTGGTAGTGGTGGTGATGGTTGTAGTAGTGGTAGTGGTGGTGATGGTTGTAGTGGTGGTAGTGGTGGTGATGGTTGTAGTGGTGGTAGTGATGGTGATGGTTGTAGTGGTGGTAGTGGTGGTGATGGTTGTAGTGGTGGTAGTGGTGGTAATGGTTGTAGTGGTGGTAGTGGTGGTGATGGTTGTAGTGGTGGTAGTGATGGTGATGGTTGTAGTGGTGGTAGTGGTGGTGATGGTTGTAGTGGTGGTGATGGTTGTAGTGGTGGTAGTGGTGATGGTTGTAGTGGTGGTAGTGGTGGTGATGGTTGTAGTGGTGGTGATGGCTGTAGTGGTGGTAGTGGTGGTGATGGTTGTAGTGGTGGTGATGGCTGTAGTGGTGGTAGTGGTGGTGATGGTTGTAGTGGTGGTGATGGCTGTAGTGGTGTTAGTGGTGGTGATGGTTGTAGTGGTGGTAGTGGTGTTGATGGTTGTAGTGGTGGTAGTGGTGGTGATGGTTGTAGTGGTGGTAGTGGTGGTGATGGTTGTAGTGGTGGTAGTGATGGTGATGGTTGTAGTGGTGGTAGTGGTGGTGATGGTTGTAGTGGTGGTGATGGTTGTAGTGGTGGTAGTGGTGATGGTTGTAGTGGTGGTAGTGGTGATGGTTGTAGTGGTGGTAGTGGTGGTAGTGGTGGTGATGGTTGTAGTAGTGGTAGTGGTGATGGTTGTAGTGGTGGTAGTGATGGTGATGGTTGTAGTAGTGGTAGTGGTGGTGATGGTTGTAGTGGTGGTAGTGATGGTGATGGTTGTAGTGGTGGTAGTGGTGGTGATGGTTGTAGTGGTGGTAGTGGTGGTGATGGTTGTAGTGGTGGTAGTGGTGGTGATGGTTGTAGTGGTGGTGATGGTTGTAGTGGTGGTAGTGATGGTGATGGTTGTAGTGGTGGTAGTGGTGGTGATGGTTGTAGTGGTGGTAGTTGTGGTAATGGTTGTAGTGGTGGTAGTGGTGGTGATGGTTGTAGTGGTTGTGATTGTTGTAGTGGTGGTAGTGATGGTGATGGTTGTAGTGGTGGTGATGGTTATAGTGGTGGTAGTGGTGGTGATGGTTGTAGTGTGGTGGTAGTGGTGGTGATGGTTGTAGTGGTGGTGATGGTTGCAGTGGTGGTAGTGGTGGTGATGGTTGTAGTGGTGGTAGTGGTGGTGATGGTGGTTATGGCGGCAGTTGTGATATTTACGGAATACTGTGGCCACGTAGGTCACTCAGCACTGTGGTCACGTAGATCACTCAGCACTGTGGCCACGTAGGTCGCTCAGCACTGTGGCCACGTAGGTCACTCGGAACTGTGACCACGTAGGGCACTCAGTACTGTGACCACGTAAGTCACTCAGTACGTTGACCACGTAAGTCACTCTGTACTGTGACCACGTAGGTCACTCAGCACTGTGACCACCTAGGTCATTTAGCACTGTGACCACCTAGGTCATTCAGCACTGTGACTACGTAGATCACTCAGCACTGTGACTACGTAGGTCATTCAGCTCTGTGGCCACGTAGGTCACTCAGTACTGTGACCACGTAGATCATTCAGCTCTGTGGCCACGTAGGTCACTCAGTACTGTGGCCACATAGGTCACTCAATACTGTGGCCACGTAGGTCACTCAGCACTGTGACCACGTAGGTCACTCAGCACTGTGGCCACGTAGGCCACTCAATACTGTGACCACGTAGATCACTCAGCACTGTGACCACGTAGGTCACTTAGCGCTCAGAGGCATAAAAAAAAAACTTCCACAGCACAAAAATAAGAATAAAATTAAGAAAGTATAAGAGCTATGAACATTAACACTCAACGCTGTTAATACTGTCACATAGTTAACATAACCAGACTCAGCTAAAAACCTCGTTAAATCATTAGTTTACAAAATCTCTCCTGAAAATTCGCCGAGAAACCTACAGGGACCTCGGTTAGTATAAATAACTTTGGTGATGGTGGAAAGGCCTAAGCTGAGAGCAAACTGTTAAAATGTGATTGACGGTCAGTAGCACATCGCAAGCAACTCACAGCGCGACAGGAGAACCTGTGAACAAATAGCTATGGGAGAGATGTGTGTGATCGATCCACAAAGATTTGTCGGAAGGTGACAATATTTTTTTTTGGTGGTATGTCAAGCACCCACGTCTTTGCAGTTCCTGTATAGCTTGTTCCCAGTCTACAGGGTCCACCTGGCCCACCACTTTGGCTCCTGAAGTCAATAAGGCAAACTTCTACTGTAGAGCAGACTTGCTGTACAGTGGACTTTCTGCTGAAGGAAGAGAGTCAAACACGCATGTTCCATTGAACCGTATATAACTTGTTCCCAGTCAACCGGGCCCAATGGGTCCATCACTTCCCAAAGACATATCCGTGGGTATGCACATGAAGTCACTAAAGTATAAGTTTGCTGCAGAGTGGGCTGGCTACGGCAGCCTATGCTTCGACATCGCCCATTCATTTCTCAGGACATCAGTATGGCCCGGACACCAGCATAATTCCACACACTTGTGCTGCGCGTGGAGACTAACCAACAATTCATGGATCTTATGGACCACAGGGTGGACAAAAGCATTCTAGGCCAGGGCAGATATTGGTAATCTTTAGTAGAAGGCGAATTGAGAACCATCTGAACAAGCTGTCGGGACAAGAGAAGAGAGGATTACATTAAGTTCCGCAGTGAATACAGTAAGCGTCCTCACCAGCAGTCACAACCAAGATAACTCCACACTTTCTCTTAGACCCATCAGAAAGACCTTTTATTCTTGAAGTATGAACTGAATCATGCTCCAAGAAATCAACCAATGTTATCACCTAGGGTCATCAATTCTGAATACCATCCACTGCCGATAAAAACACCTCAGGTACCATCCAAGAAAGGCAGAGAAAGAAACATCCTCTCTGACAGCAGTCGCATGAAGGCCACAATCCAGGAGAGGGGGCAGCATCTGAATGCTAAACAGCACAAAAAGACTTTGAAAGATGAGCAAAGGACTCCCTTCTTCTCTCAGCATAGACGACAGTAGAAGCCAGGTTTCCAGGAATACACTTCACCCAAAACAGGTAGCAGAGACCCAGAAACAGCTCACCAGACTCGACATAAAGGTTCTCAACTGACGAAGTACAGAATACACTATTGAGAAGCCTGATCCCAAGATAATGAACAGGTTTCAGCAAGCACAGCAGAGAAGAGCTGCCTGGGGACGAGATCTTAAACCCATAAACCAACCTGGAGGGACACAAGGCCGCAACAGGTTGAGCATTGTCTACCTATTCACTCCCCAGGTATGGTAAGAGAGTCCCGTGAAGAGTGTCTAGCACCCGTAGATCATTCACGAATAAACTTCTGAATATGAGAGACCCAAGTCAGTCGAAGATCACATATCATTGTCACACACGTCACTTGCTGCTCAGGTAAGGAGCACACCGTGGACGAGCCCATGGGGAGCAGGCTGTTGAATTTGTATTAGCGCTGTATGACCCGTGTGGGTTTAGCGCTTAGTTATGATTATAATAATGTTGAATCTTTAAATTCATAAAATAAGCAGCCACCGTTTTTCAAGAGGACACCTGATAGTCGTCAGAAGCAGCCTACTCCGTGAAGTCAGTGACAAGCCACCTCGGGACCAGACTCTTTCAATATGCTGTAAGGTTTGTTTACATACCACGAGACGCTGACACTATCAGGGGCGACAATGATCACACCATCCATGGTTACGATACAACATGCGATGCTCAAATACTGTTCTGTGGGGCTCTCATTTCTAGAAGAAACTCCCGCGAGCAGCAAGAGCCAACCCTCTCCATGAACGATCTGTCACACAGGAAATGTTAGAGAAACTGGAGCAGATGGATTTGCAGTCCCGGAGTCTGGAGACGGTGAGGTAAGCAAAGTCTCGCTTTGTGTCGTTGGCTTTCTCCAGGTCGGAAAAGACTGTCTAGGTATGCTAGGGAGCTGGTAAAGCTCTCCTGGATGTCATCAATCAACCGAACTAACAGGTCTGTCGCCAACCGAAACTCGCAGAAGCCATACTTCACCAAAGAAATGTGGCCCGTCGTCTCTAAATACCAGACGAGACAAACATTCAACATCAACAATATTCAGATGCAGCTCGTTAAAGAGATCGGACGGTAGTTCGCAGCATCCATAACTGGCTTCAGGTTAGTCACAACCACAGACTGCCGCCAACTGTGGGGAAGCACCCCACTAACCCTTATAAAATTAAATATGTCCAGTAAAAATGGCAGGGCCTCAGGAAGTCAAATATGTTATAATGAACTCCATCCTCCCTGGGAGCATAGAAGGCAATGCCAACAAGGCAGACACCAAACAACAAGTTACAAGGCTTCCCAGTGTCCATCTAGAGACAGAGGACTGGCACTTCCTAGACTTCTTTCAATGGTTCGCCATACCATTCTCGTACTTAGGGCTTAAGGGCGACCACTTGGAGGGTGGAGCATCCGACACACTGCCCTGGCTAGAGATAGAGGACCGGCGCCCATGAGCATGCTTAGTCCGTCGAGTTGTGCAACCATTGCTGTGGAGCACGACTGGGCCTAATAAAGGTGCACCGCCAGCCATGAGTTATCAGCTGTCGTCGGGGGGCAACTGAAGCTGACCACCGACCAGGAATCACACAGGAGCCACATCCAGCAGGAGGAGACAGCAGAGGTTACTTTACAGGAATAGAGGGTTTGGTGGTCAACCCTCTCACCCAGTGCATCCACCAAGACCCCTCCACCATGCCCCGGAGCTCCTCTGCAAGAGAGCCCTACCAGCCTCCGCACCAACCGGAGATAACAGAGGCAGGTAATGTGTGCAACAGTAAAAAAAAAAAAGGCAGCAACAGTATAACAATGACTGCAACAGTACAATAATGGTTGCAACGGTATAATGAGAGTGCACAGCGATACAGCAGGAATCACAATGATGCAACGGTTTCTGCAACAGTGCCAACAATGATCACAACAGGATGACAGTGACTGCAACTATACAATGAAAGTACAGCAACGTGACAACTGTAGCCACAGCGACAACGGTATCTACAACAGCACATCGATGGCCGCAGCGGAACAACAAGGGAAAACTGCAGTAACGCGCTGAATAAAGAGCTGCCTTCGTTATTACCGTTAACAAGAGATGACTTTGACTGGTGACTGGCCCCTCTCTGGTGATTGACTACTAGTTCAACCAGGTTGACCGCTGTTTCAGTCAGGTTGGCTGTTAGTTCAGCCAGGCCAGTCAACAACTTGTCAAGCCTATCTTACACCGGAAAACCTATTAGAACAAGGGACGCCTTCACACACACACACACACACACACACACACACACACACACACACACACACACACACACACACACACACACACACACACACACACACACACACACACACACACACACACACACACACACACACACACACACATCACTCACCTACCTTATCAAGACGTAATGTGTCACACTGTTCCTTGCATGACTTGATAAGGGTCTACACAGTGCGAAGATTCAATATATGCCTTTGAACACCGGGTGTGTGTGTTTGTGTATGCGCGAACACACCTAGGTGATACAATTACTGGTGTGTATCTATACAAACCCAGGTAAAATATTACAAGAATCCTTTACAGTGGCTCAGCTACAGATATATAATATTCCTTTACAGTGGCTCAGCTACAAGAATATTGTGCCTCAGTTGTGGATATATATTACAATATATTACAAGATTCCTTCATTGTGTCTTAGCTGCAGATATAGTCAGTCTGTGAAGATTTTCTTTATTGTTTCAAGAAGCTGTGTTAGGTGTTGCGGTTTTATTGTTCATTGTACGTTGTTAAGAAAGGTAGGTGAAGTTATTTCATTATTGAGAGGTTTCCCCTCGCAAGAGACTTTACTGAAGCCTCTGGCAGCGAAGACTTGTTGACACCACCAGGGTTTAATATTCTCTGATATGAGATAGTGAGTTAGATTATCATAATATCTAATACAGTTATGCCTCTGATCTGCTACAATCTTCTCACTAACCTACTACAATCTTTTCACTAACCTGATACAATCTTCTCACTAACCTGATACAATCTTCTCATTAACCTGCTACAATCTTCTCACTAACCTGATACAATCTTCTCATTAACCTGCTACAATCTTTTCACTAACCTGATACAATCTTCTCATTAACCTGCTACAATCTTCTCACTAACCTGATACAATCTTCTCATTAACCTGCTACAATCTTTTCACTAACCTGATACAATCTTCTCATTAACCTGCTACAATCTTCTCACTAACCTGATACAATCTTCTCATTAACCTGCTACAATCTTCTCACTAACCTGCTACAATCTTTTCACTAACCTGATACAATCTTCTCATTAACCTGCTACAATCTTCTCACTAACCTGATACAATCTTCTCATTAACCTGCTACAATCTTCTCACTAACCTGATACAATCTTCTCATTAACCTGATACAATCTTCTCACTAACCTACTACAATCTTTTCACTAACCTGATACAATCTTCTCATTAACCTGATACAATCTTCTCATTAACCTGCTACAATCTTCTCACTAACCTGATACAATCTTCTCACTAACCTACTACAATCTTTTCACTAACCTGATACAATCTTCTCACTAACCTGATACAATCTTCTCATTAACCTGATACAATCTTCTCACTAACCTGCTACAATCTTCTCATTAACCTGATACAATCTTCTCACTAACCTACTACAATCTTTTCACTAACCTGATACAATCTTCTCATTAACCTGATACAATCTTCTCACTAACCTGCTACAATCTTCTCACTAACCTGCTACAATCTTCTCACTAACCTGCTACAATCTTCTCATTAACCTGATACAATCTTCTCACTAACCTGATACAATCTTCTCATTAACCTGATACAATCTTCTCACTAACCTACTACAATCTTTTCACTAACCTGATACAATCTTCTCATTAACCTGATACAATCTTCTCACTAACCTGCTACAATCTTCTCACTAACCTGCTACAATCTTCTCACTAACCTGCTACAATCTTCTCACTAACCTGCTACAATCTTCTCACTAACCTGCTACAATCTTCTCACTAACCTGCTACAATCTTCTCACTAACCTGCTACAATCTTCTCACTAACCTGCTACAATCTTCTCACTAACCTGCTACAATCTTCTCACTAACCTGCTACAATCTTCTCACTAACCTGTTACAATCTTTTCACTAACCTGATACAATCTTCTCACTAACCTACTACAATCTTCTCATTAACCTGCTACAATCTTCTCACTAACCTGATATAATCTTCTCATTAACCTGCTACAATCTTCTCACTAACCTGCTACAATCTTCTCACTAACCTGCTACAATCTTCTCACTAACCTGCTACAATCTTCTCACTAACCTGCTACAATCTTCTCCCTAACCTGCTGCAGTCTCCCCACTAAACAGCTACCGTCTCTTCCCTAACCTGCTGCAGTCTCCCCACTAAACAGCTACCGTCTCTTCCCTAATTACTAATGGTCTTCCTGACAGTGGTACCGTCCCGATTGGTGGTCCTGGACCAGAACGAACGTCCAGTTTCTGCAGGAGTACTAGGTCCTCTGACAGAGGGTGATGCCCTGACCCTCGCCTGCGTCGCTACTGGAGGTGAGGCACCTAGGGCAGCAGTGTACTGATAGGTGAGTCACCTGGTGAAGCAGGGTACTGGTAGATGAGACACATGGTTCAGAGTACGAACCATAGCCTCGTTGGTCAGGTACTAACTTTTGGTGCCTGTCCAGTGCCTTGTTGAAAACAGCCAGGGGTCTATTGGTAATCCCATTTATGTATGCTGGGAGACAGATGGACATTCTTGGGCCCTGGTAGGTGAGGCACCTGGTGCAGCAGTGAACTGTTAGATGAGGCACCTGGTGCAGCTGTGTACTGGTAGGTGAAGCACCTGGCGCAGCGGTGTACTGGTAGGGGAGACACCTAGTGCAGCAGTGTACTGCTAGATGAGACACCTGGTGCACCTGTGTACTGGTAAGTGAGGCACCTGGTGCAGCAGTGAACTGTTAGATGAGGAACCTGGTGCAGCTGTGTCCTGGTAGGTGAAGCACCTGGCGCAGCGGTGTACTGGTAGGGGAGACACCTAGTGCAGCAGTGTACTGCTAGGTGAGACACCTGGTGCACCTGTGTACTGGTAAGTGAGGCACCTGTTGCAGCAGTGTACTGGTAGGTGAGACACCTGGTGCCGCTGCGTACTGGTAGGTGTGGCACCTGGTGCACCTGTGTACTGGTTGGTGAGGCACCTGGTGCAGCAGTGTAGTGGTAGTTGAGACATCTGGTGCAGCTGTGTACTGGTAGGTGAGGCACCTGGTGCAGCTGTTTACATGCAGGTGAGGCACCTGGTGCAGCTAGGTACTGGTAGGTGAGGCACCTGGTGCAGCTGTGTACTGGTAGGTGAGGCACCTGGTGCAGCTGTGTACTGGTAAGTGAGGCGCATGGTGCAGCTGTGTACCGGTAGGTGAGACACCTGGTACAGCAGCGTACTGGTAGGTGAGGCACCTGGTGCAGCAGTCTACTGGTAGGTGACACACCTGGTGCCGCTGCGTACTGGTAGGTGTGGCATCTGGTGCAGCAGTGTTCTGGTACGTGAGGCACCTGGTGCAGCAGTGTAGTGGTAGTTGAGACACCTGGAGCAGCAGTGTACTGGTAGGTGAGACACCTGGAGCAGCAGTGTACTGGTAGGTGAGACACCTGGAGCAGCAGTGTACTGGTAGGTGAGACACCTGGATCAGCAGTGTACTGGTAGGTGAGACACCTGGAGCAGCAGTGTACTGGTAGGTGAGACACCTGGAGCAGCAGTGTACTGGTAGGTGAGACACCTGGATCAGCAGTGTACTGGTAGGTGAGACACCTGGAGCAGCAGTGTACTGGTAGATGAGACACCTGGAACACCAGTGTACACCTGGTAGGTGAGACACCTAGACCAGTGGGTAGCAGCAGTGTACTGGTAGGTGAGGGAGCACCTGGTAGCAGCAGCAGTGTGTACACCTGGTAGGTGAGGTAGGTGAGGCACCTGGTGCAGCAGTCTACTGGTAGGTGACACACCTGGTGCAGCTGTGTACTGGTAGGAGAGGCACCTGGTGCAGCAGTGTACTGGTAGGTGAGGTACCTGGTGTAGCAGTGTACTGGTAGATGAGGCACCTGGTGCAGCAGTGTACTGGTAGGTGAGGCACCTAGTGCAGCTATGTACTGGTAGGTGAGGCACCTGGTGCAGCAGTGTAGTGGTAGGTGACAAACCTGGTTCAGCTGTGTACTGATAGGTGAGGCACCTGGTGCAGCTGTTTACTGGTAGGCGAGGCTCCTGGTGCAGCTGTTTACTGGTAGGTGAGGCACCTGGTGCAGCAGTCTACTGGTAGGTGAGGCACCTAGTGCAGCTATGTACTAGTAGGTGAGGCACCTGGTGCAGCAGTGTACTGGTAGGTGATACACCGGGTGCAGCAGTGTTCTGGTAGGAGAGACACCTTGTGCAGCAGTATACTTTTAGGTGAGACACCTGGTGCAGCAGTGTAGTGGTAAGTGACACACCTGATACAGCTGCGTACTGGTAGGTGAGGCACCTTGTGCAGATGTTTACTGGTAGGTGACGCACCTGGTGCAGCTGTGTACTGATAGGCGAAGTACCTGGTGCAGCAGTGTAATGGTAGGTGAGGCAGCTGGTGCATCTGTGTACTGGTAGGTGAGGCAGCTGGTGCAGCTTTGTACTGGTAGGTGAGGCACCTCGTGCAGCTATGTATTGGTAAGTGAGGCACCTCGTGCAGCTGTGTGCTGGTAGGTGAGGCACCTCGTGCAGCTGTGTACAGGTAGGTGAGGCACCTGGTACGGCAGTGTACTGGTAGGTGAGACACCTGGTGCAGCAGTGTATGGTGAAGGTTCACTAGACAACACATCAGCACTACTCACTGGACCATTGACAAGACAACACAACAACACTACTCACTGGACCATTGACAAGACAGCACAACAACACTACTCACTGGACCATTGACTAGACAACACAACAACACTACTCACTGGACCATTGACAAGACAACACAACAACACTACTCACTGGACCATTGACAAGACAACACAACAACACTACTCACTGGACCATTGACTAGACAACACAACAACACTACTCACTGGACCACTGACTAGACAACACAACAACACTACTCACTGGACCACTGACTAGACAACACAACAACACTACTCACTGGACCACTGACTAGACAACACAACAACACTACTCACTGGACCACTGACTAGACAACACAACACTACTCACTGGACCATTGACTAGACAACACAACACTACTCACTGGACCATTGACTAGACAACACAACACTACTCACTGGACCATTGACTAGACAACACAACACTACTCACTGGACCATTGACTAGACAGGAAAACAACACTGCTCACTGGACCACTGACTAGAAAACAGCACTACTCTTTGGACCAGTGACCAGACAAAACAACACTACTCACTGGACCACTGACTAGACAACACAACAACACTACTCACTGGACCACTGACTAGACAACACAACAACACTACTCACTGGTTATAGACTAAGCAACACAACAATTCTCAGTGAGCGCCGGGGTTTCGTGGAGATAGTAGTACTGGAGGCTCCAGGCTTGGTGGAGACAGCAGTGGTCGAGGCTCCAGGCTTGGTGGAGACAGCAGTGGTCGAGGCTCCAGGCTTGGTGGAGACAGCAGTGGTCGAGTCTCCAGGCTTGGTGGAGACAGCAGTGGTCGAGGCTCCAGGCTTGGTGGAGACAGCAGTGGTCGAGGCTCCAGGCTTGGTGGAGACAGCAGTGGTCGAGGCTCCAGGCTTGGTGGAGACAGCAGTGGTCGAGGCTCCAGGCTTGGTGGAGACAGCAGTGGTCGAGGCTCCAGGCTTGGTGGAGACAGCAGTGGTCGAGGCTCCAGGCTTGGTGGAGACAGCAGTGGTCGAGGCTCCAGGCTTGGTGGAGACAGCAGTGGTCGAGGCTCCAGGCTTGGTGGAGACAGCAGTGGTCGAGGCTCCAGGCTTGGTGGAGACAGCAGTGGTCGAGGCTCCAGGCTTGGTGGAGACAGCAGTGGTCGAGGCTCCAGGCTTGGTGGAGACAGCAGTGGTCGAGGCTCCAGGCTTGGTGGAGACAGCAGTGGTCGAGGCTCCAGGCTTGGTGGAGACAGCAGTGGTCAGGGCTCCAGGCTTGGTGGAGACAGCAGTGGTCGAGGCTCCAGGCTTGGTGGAGACAGCAGTGGTCGAGGCTCCAGGCTTGGTGGAGACAGCAGTGGTCGAGGCTCCAGGCTTGGTGGAGACAGCAGTGGTCGAGGCTCCAGGCTTGGTGGAGACAGCAGTGGTCGAGGCTCCAGGCTTGGTGGAGACAGCAGTGGTCGAGGCTCCAGGCTTGGTGGAGACCGCTGTGGTGGAGGCTCCAGGCTTGGTGGAGACAGCAGTGGTCGAGGCTCCAGGCTTGGTGGAGACAGCAGTGGTCGAGGCTCCAGGTTTGGTGCAGACAGCAGTGGTGAAGGATCCAGGCTTGGTGGAGACAGCAGTTTTGGAGGCTCCATGCTTGGCAGAGATAGCAGTGAAGGAGGCTCCATGCTTGGTGGAGACAGCAGTGGTGGAGCCTCCAGGCTTTGTGGAGACAGCAGTGGGGGAGGCGCCAGGCTTGGTGGAGACAGCAGTGGTGGAGACTCTAGGCTTGGTGGAGGCTCCAGGCTTGGTGGAGACAGCAGTGGTGGAGGCTCCAGGCTTGGTAGAAACAGGAATGGTGGAGGCTCCAAGCTTGGTGGAGACAGCAGTGGTGGAGGCTTCAGGCTTGGTGGAGACAGCAGTGGTGGAGGCTTCAGGCTTGGTGGAGACAGGACTGGTGGAGGCTTCAGGCTTGGTGGAGACAGCAGTGGTAGAGGCTTCAGGCTTGGTGGAGACAGCAGTGGTGGAGGCTTCAGGCTTGGTGGAGACAGGACTGGTGGAGGCTTCAGGCTTGGTGGAGACAGCGGTGGTGGAGGCTTCAGGCTTGGTGGAGACAGCAGTGGTGGAAGCTTCAGGCTTGGTGGAGACAGGACTGGTGGAGGCTTCAGGCTTGGTGGAGACAGCGGTGGTGGAGGCTTCAGGCTTGGTGGAGACAGCAGTGGTGGAAGCTTCAGGCTTGGTGGGGACAGCAGTGGTGGAGGCTTCAGGCTTGGTGGAGACAGCAGTGGTGGAGGCTTCAGGCTTGGTGGAGACAGCAGTGGTGGAGGCTTCAGGCTTGGTGGAGACAGGACTGGTGGAGGCTTCAGGCTCCTAGCCAGGTTTTATAACAGTGTATCTGGTGTAGTGTGCGTCTCAGTACAACATAGTTTATATAAGAGTAAAAACCTTCACAGTCTTGAAAAACAAGAGTGGAAACACTTTACTTTGATTGTTGTTGTACGAGGAAGGTACACTGAGTGGTCTTGTTAGTGGGACCTCCCTGGCCTCCGTCACCTCCCTGGCCTCCGTGACCTCCCTGGCTTCCCTGATCTCCCTGGCTTCCCTGATCTTCCTCGCCTCCGTGACCTCCCTGGCCTCCGTGACCTCCCTGGCCTCCGTGACCTCCCTGGCCTCCGTGACCTCCCTGGCCTCCGTGACCTCCCTGGCTTCCCTGACCTCCCTGGCCTCCGTGACCTCCTTGGCTTCCCTGACCTCCCTGGCCTCCGTCACCTCCCTGGCCTCCCTGACCTCCCTGGCCTCCGTCACCTCCCTGGCCTCCCTGACCTCCCTGGCCTCCCTGACCTCCCTGGCCTCCGTCACCTCCCTGGCCTCCCTGACCTCCCTGGCCTCCGTCACCTCCCTGGCCTCCCTGACCTCCCTGGCCTCCGTCACCTCCCTGGCCTCCCTGACCTCCCTGGCCTCCGTCACCTCCATGGCCTCCCTGACCTCCCTGGCCTCCGTGACCTCCCTGGCCTCCGTCACCTCCTTGGCTTCACTGACCTCCCTGGCCTCCGTGACCTCCCTGGCTTCCCTGACCTCCCTGGCCTCCGTCACCTCCCTGGCCTCCCTGACCTCCCTGGCCTCCGTCACCTCCCTGGCCTCCCTGACCTCCCTGGCCTCCGTCACCTCCCTGGCCTCCCTGACCTCCCTGGCCTCCATGACCTCCCTGGCCTCCGTCACCTCCTTGGCTTCCCTGACCTCCCTGGCCTCCGTCACCTCCCTGGCCTCCCTGACCTCCCTGGCCTCCGTCACCTCCCTGGCCTCCCTGACCTCCCTGGCCTCCGTCACCTCCCTGGCCTCCCTGACCTCCCTGGCCTCCCTCACCTCCATGGCCTCCCTGACCTCCCTGGCCTCCGTGACCTCCCTGGCCTCCGTCACCTCCTTGGCTTCACTGACCTCCCTGGCCTCCGTGACCTCCCTGGCTTCCCTGACCTCCCTGGCCTCCGTCACCTCCCTGGCCTCCCTGACCTCCCTGGCCTCCGTCACCTCCCTGGCCTCCCTGACCTCCCTGGCCTCCGTCACCTCCCTGGCCTCCCTGACCTCCCTGGCCTCCATGACCTCCCTGGCCTCCGTCACCTCCTTGGCGTCCCTGACCTCCCTGGCCTCCGTCACCTCCCTGGCCTCCCTGACCTCCCTGGCCTCCGTCACCTCCCTGGCCTCCGTCACCTCCCTGGCCTCCCTGACCTCCCTGGCCTCCGTCACCTCCCTGGCCTCCCTGACCTCCCTGGCCTCCGTCACCTCCCTGGCCTCCCTGACCTCCCTGGCCTCCGTCACCTCCCTGGCCTCCCTGA
Organism: Cherax quadricarinatus; assembly: GCF_038502225.1. NCBI lineage: Eukaryota > Metazoa > Arthropoda > Malacostraca > Decapoda > Parastacidae > Cherax > Cherax quadricarinatus. Next base: position 103,943 of record NW_027195984.1, on the reverse strand, counting down.
CCTCCCTGGCCTCCGTCACCTCCATGGCCTCCCTGACCTCCCTGGCCTCCGTGACCTCCCTGGCCTCCGTCACCTCCTTGGCTTCACTGACCTCCCTGGCCTCCGTGACCTCCCTGGCTTCCCTGACCTCCCTGGCCTCCGTCACCTCCCTGGCCTCCCTGACCTCCCTGGCCTCCGTCACCTCCCTGGCCTCCCTGACCTCCCTGGCCTCCGTCACCTCCCTGGCCTCCCTGACCTCCCTGGCCTCCATGACCTCCCTGGCCTCCGTCACCTCCTTGGCTTCCCTGACCTCCCTGGCCTCCGTGACCTCCCTGGCTTCCCTGATCTCCCTGGCCTCCGTGACCTCCCTGGCCTCCGTGACCTCCTTGGCTTCCCTGATCTCCCTGGCCTCCGTGACCTCCCTGGCCTCCGTGACCTCCCTGGCTTCCCTGATCTCCCTGGCCTCCGTGACCTCCCTGGCCTCCGTGACCTCCCTGGCCTCCGTGACCTCCTTGGCTTCCCTGATCTCCCTGGCCTCCGTGACCTCCCTGGCCTCCGTGACCTCCCTGGCTTCCCTGATCTCCCTGGCCTCCGTGACCTCCCTGGCTTCCCTGACCTCCCTGGCCTCCGTGACCTCCCTGGCCTCCGTGACCTCCCTGGCCTCCGTGACCTCCCTGGCCTCCGTGACCTCCCTGGCCTCCGTGACCTCCCTGGCCTCCGTGACCTCCCTGGCCTCCGTGACGTCCCTGGCCTCCGTGACCTCCTTGGCTTCCCTGATCTCCCTGGCCTCCGTGACCTCCCTGGCCTCCGTGACCTCCCTGGCTTCCCTGATCTCCCTGGCCTCCGTGACCTCCCTGGCTTCCCTGATCTCCCTGGCCTCCGTGACCTCCCTGGCCTCCGTGACCTCCCTGGCCTCCGTGACCTCCCTGGCCTCCGTGACCTCCCTGGCCTCCGTGACCTCCTTGGCTTCCCTGATCTCCCTGGCCTCCGTGACCTCCCTGGCTTCCCTGATCTCCCTGGCCTCCGTGACCTCCCTGGCTTCCCTGATCTCCCTGGCCTCCGTGACCTCCCTGGCTTCCCTGATCTCCCTGGCCTCCGTGACCTCCCTGGCTTCCCTGATCTCCCTGGCCTCCCTTGACCTCCCTGGCTTCCCTGATCTTCCTCGCCTCCGTGACCTCCCTGGCTTCCCTGATCTTCCTCGCCTCCGTGACCTCCCTGGCTTCCCTGATCTCCCTGGCCTCCGTGACCTCCCTGGTTTCCCTGGTCTCGTTGGCCTCCCTTGACCGCCCTGGCTACCCTGATCTTCCTCGCCTCCGTGACCTCCCTGGCTTCCCTGATCTTCCTCGCCTCCGTGACCTCCCTGGCTTCCCTGATCTTCCTCGCCTCCGTGACCTCCCTGGCTTCCCTGATCTCCCTGGCCTCCCTTGACCTCCCTGGCTTCCCTGATCTTCCTCGCCTCCGTGACCTCCCTGGCTTCACTGATCTCCCTGGCCTTCCTGGATTCTAGGATCTCACTGGTCTCCTTCATCTCCCTGGCATCTCTGATCTCCCTGGTCTCCGTGATCTCCCTGGCTTCTTTGATCTCCCTGGCTTCTCTTATCTTTGTGGGACAGGGACAGTGGCTCATGTCTTGCCAGAACTGATTCCTGTGTTGCCAGACTGATTTTTTTTTCTGCCAAAATTGGTTCTTGTTTTGGCAGACTGGTTCTTGTGTTGCCGGAACTGGTTCTCGTGTTACCAGAACTGGTTCCTGTGTTGCCAGAACTGGTTCCTGTGTTGCCAGAACTGGTTCCTGTGTTGCCAGAACTGGTTCCTGTGTTGCCAGAACTGGTTCCTGTGTTGCCAGAACTGGTTCCTGTGTTGCCAGAACTGGTTCCTGTGTTGCTAGAACTGGTTCCTGTGTTGCCAGAACTGGTTCCTGTGTTGCCAGAACTGGTTCCTGTGTTGCCAGAACTGGTTCCTGTGTTGCCAGAACTGGTTCCTGTGTTGCCAGAACTGGTTCCTGTGTTGCCAGAACTGGTTCCTGTGTTGCCAGAACTGGTTCCTGTGTTGCCAGAACTGGTTCCTGTGTTGCCAGAACTGGTTCTCGTGTTACCAGAACTGGTTCCTGTGTTGCCAGAACTGGTTCCTGTGTTGCCAGAACTGGTTCCTGTGTTGCCAGAACTGGTTCCTGTGTTGCCAGAACTGGTTCCTGTGTTGCCAGAACTGGTTCCTGTGTTGCCAGAACTGGTTCCTGTGTTGCCAGAACTGGTTCCTGTGTTGCCAGAACTGGTTCCTGTGTTGCCAGAACTGGTTCCTGTGTTGCCAGAACTGGTTCCTGTGTTGCCAGAACTGGTTCCTGTGTTGCCAGAACTGGTTCTCGTGTTACCAGAACTGGTTCCTGTGTTGCCAGAACTGGTTCCTGTGTTGCCAGAACTGGTTCCTGTGTTGCCAGAACTGGTTCCTGTGTTGCCAGAACTGGTTCCTGTGTTGCCAGAACTGGTTCCTGTGTTGCCAGAACTGGTTCCTGTGTTGCCAGAACTGGTTCCTGTGTTGCCAGAACTGGTTCCTGTGTTGCCAGAACTGGTTCCTGTGTTGCCAGAACTGGTTCCTGTGTTGCCAGAACTGGTTCCTGTGTTGCCAGAACTGGTTCCTGTGTTGCCAGAACTGGTTCCTGTGTTGCCAGAACTGGTTCCTGTGTTGCTAGAACTGGTTCCTGTGTTGCCAGAACTGGTTCCTGTGTTGCCAGAACTGGTTCCTGTGTTGCCAGAACTGGTTCCTGTGTTGCCAGAACTGGTTCCTGTGTTGCCAGAACTGGTTCCTGTGTTGCCAGAACTGGTTCCTGTGTTGCCAGAACTGGTTCCTGTGTTGCCAGAACTGGTTCTTGTGTTGCCAGAGCTGGCTCTTGTGTTGCCAGACTAGGTTTTATGTTACAAGAATTTGTTCCTATGTTGCCAGAACTGGTTCTTGTGTTGCCAGACTGGTTTTTGTGCTGCCAGAACTGCTTCTTGTGTTGCCATAACTATTTGTGTTGCCAGAAGTGGGTCTTGTGTTGCCAGAACTGTTTAATTGTGTTGTCAGAACTGGTTCTTGTGTTGACAGAACTTGTTCTCTCGTTGCCAGAACTGGCTATTGTGTTGCCGAACTGATTGTTGCGTTGCCAGAACTGGTTCTTGTGTTGCCCGAACTGGTTCTTGTGTTGCCAGAACTGGTTGTGTTTCCAGAACTGGTTGTGTTGCCAGAACTGGTTCTTGTGTTGCCAGAACTGGTTCTTGTGTTGCCAGAACTGGTTGTTGCGTTGACAGAATTGGTTGTGTTGCCAAAACTGGTTGCTATGTTGACAGAACCGGTTCTTGTGTTGACAAAACTGGTTCTTGTGTTGACAGAACTAGTTCCTGTGTTGACAAAACTGGTTCTTGTGTTGACAGAACTAGTTCCTGTGTTGACAAAACTGGTTCTTGTGTTGACAGAACTAGTTCATGTGTTGACAAAACTGGTTCCTGTGTTGACAAAACTGCTTTTTGTGTTGCCAAAATTGGTTCTTGTGTTACCAGACTAGTTGCCACGTTCAACAGCGACATACACACACACATGACCATGTACACTATTTATCTGTTGCTTGCACGTGTACATGATGTTATGTGTGCACTTACATGTGTGTTGCAAAATGTTCTGCATCACTCAGAATGAACACTTCTGGTCAGAATAAATACCACTGGTCAGAATAAATACCACTGGTCAGAATAAATACCACTGGTCAGAATAAATACCACTGGTCAGAATAAATACCACTGGTCAGAATAAATACCACTGGTCAGAATAAATACCACTGGTCAGAATAAATACCACTGGTCAAAATAAATACCACTGGTCAGAATAAATACCACTGGTCAGAATAAATACCACTGGTCAGAATAAATACCACTGGTCAGAATAAATACCACTGGTCAGAATAAATACCACTGGTCAGAATAAATACCACTGGTCAGAATAAATACCACTGGTCAGAATAAATACCACTGGTCAGAATAAATACCACTGGTCAGAATAAATACCACTGGTCAGAATAAACATCACTGGTCAGAATAAATACCACTGGTCAGAATAAATACCACTGGTCAGAATAAACATCGCTGGTCAGAATAAATACCACTGGTCAGAATAAATACCACTGGTCAGAATAAACATCACTGGTCAGAATAAATACCACTGGTCAGAATAAATACCACTGGTCAGAATAAACATCACTGGTCAGAATAAATACCACTGGTCAGAATAAACATCAATGGTCAGAATAAACATCACTGGTCAGAATAAACATCAATGGTCAGAATAAATACCACTGGTCAGAATAAACATCAATGGTCAGAATAAATACCACTGGTCAGAATAAACATCACTGGTCAGAATAAACATCAATGGTCAGAATAAACATCACTGGTCAGAATAAACATCACTGGTCAGAATAAATACCACTGGTCAGAATAAATACCACCGGTCAGAATAAATGCCACTGGTCAGAATAAACATCAACGGTCAGAATAAATACCACTGGTCAGAATAAACATCACTGGCCAGAATAACTACCACCGGTCAGAATAAATACCACTGGTCAGAATAAATACCACTGGTCAGAATAAATACCACTGGTCAGAATAAACATAACTGGTCAGAATAAATACCACTGGTCAGAATAAACATCACTGCTCAGAATAAATACCACTGGTCAGAATAAACATCACTGGTCAGAATAAATACCACTGGTCAGAATAAATACCACCGGTCAGAATAAATACCACTGGTAAGAATAAACATCACTGGTCAGAATAAATACCACTGGTCAATGTAAATACCACCGGTCAGAATAAACATCACTGGTCAGAATAAATACCACTGGTCAGAATAAACAGCACTGGTCAAAATACCACCGATCAGAATAAATACCACTGGTCAGAATAAACATCACTGGTCAGAAAAAACATCACTGGTCAGAATAAACATCACTGGTCAGAATAAACACCACCGGTCAGAATAAACATCATTGATCAGAATAAATACCACCGATCAAAATAAACATCACTGGTCAGAATAAACATCACTGGTCAGAATAAACACCACCGGTCAGAATAAACATCACTGATCAGAATAAATGCCACCGTTCAAAATAAACATCACTGGTCAGAATAAACATCACTGGTCAGAATAAACACCACCGGTCAAAATAAACATCACTGGTCAGAATAAATCCCACGGGTCAGAATAAACATCACTGATCAGAATAAATACCACCGTTCAAAATAAACATCACTGGTCAGAATAAACATCACTGGCCAGAATAAATACCACTGGTCAGAATAAACATCACTGGTCAGAATAAATATCACCGGTCAGAATAAACATCAATGGTGAGAATAAATGCCACCAGTCAGAATAAACATCACTGGTCAGAATAAATACCACTGGTCAGAATAAATACAACCGGTCAGAATAAATACCACCGGTCAGAATAAATACCACTGGTCAGAACAAATACCACTGGACAGAATAAATACCACTGATCAGAATAAACATCACTGGTCAGAATAAATACCACCGGTCAGAATAAACATCACTGGTCAGAATAAATACCACCGGTCAGAATAAACATCACTGGTCAGAATAAATACCACCGGTCAGAATAAATACCACTGGTCAGAATAAACATCACTGGTCAGAATAAATACCACTGGTCAGAATAAATACCACTGGTCAGAATAAATACCACTGGTCAGAATAAACATCACTGGTCAGAATAAATACCACTGGTCAGAATATATACCGCTGGTCAGAATAAATACCACTGGCCAGAATAAACATCACTGGTCAGAATAAATGCCACCGTTCAGAATAAATACCACTGGTCAGAATAAATACCACTGGTCAGAATAAATACCAACGGTGAGAATAAACATCACTGATCAGAATAAATACCGGTCAGAGCAAATACCACTGGTCAGAATAGACATCACTGGTCAGAATAAATACCACCGGTCAGAATAAATAAAATTGGTCAGAATAAACATCACTGGTCAGAATAAACACCACTGGCCAGAATAAACATCACTGGTCAGAATAAACACCACTGGTCATAATAAATACCACTGATCAGAATGAACACCACTGATCAGAATGAACACCACTGATCAGAATAAACATCACTGATCAGAATGAACACCACTGATCAGAATGAACACCACTGATCAGAATGAACACTGATCAGAATGAACACCACTGATCAGAATAAACATCACTGATCAGAATGAACACCACTGATCAGAATGAACACCACTGATCAGAATGAACACCACTGATCAGAATAAACACCACTGATCAGAATGAACACCACTGATCAGAATAAACACCACTGATCAGAATAAACACCACTGATCAGAATGAACACCACTGATCAGAATAAACACCACTGATCAGAATGAACACCACTGATCAGAATGAACACCACTGATCAGAATAAACACCACTGATCAGAATGAACACCACTGATCAGAATGAACACCACTGATCAGAATGAACACCACTGATCAGAATGAACACCACTGATCAGAATAAACACCACTGATCAGAATGAACACCACTGATCAGAATGAACACCACTGATCAGAATAAACACCACTGATCAGAATGAACACCACTGATCAGAATAAACACCACTGATCAGAATGAACACCACTGATCAGAATGAACACCACTGATCAGAATGAACACCACTGATCAGAATGAACACCACTGATCAGAATAAACACCACTGATCAGAATGAACACCACTGATCAGAATGAACACCACTGATCAGAATAAACACCACTGATCAGAATAAACACCACTGATCAGAATGAACACCACTGATCAGAATAAACACCACTGATCAGAATGAACACCACTGATCAGAATGAACACCACTGATCAGAATAAACACCACTGATCAGAATGAACACCACTGATCAGAATAAGCACCACTGATCAGAATGAACACCACTGATCAGAATGAACACCACTGATCAGAATAAGCACCACTGATCAGAATGAACACCACTGATCAGAATAAACACCACTGATCAGAATAAACACCACTGATCAGAATAAACACCACTGATCTGAATGAACACCACTGATCAGAATGAACACTGATCTGAATGAACACCACTGATTAGAATAAACACCACTGATCAGAATGAACACCACTGATCAAAATAAACACCACTGATCCGAATGAACACCACTTATCAGAATGAACACCACTGATCTGATTGAACGTCACTGATCTGAATAAACACAACTGATCAGAATGAACGCCACTGATCAGACTAAACACCACTGATCAGAATGAACACCATTGATCAGAATGAACACTGATCAGAATGAACACCACTGACCAGAATAAACACCACTGATCAGAATGAACACCACTGACCAGAATAAACACCACTGATGAGAATGACACCGCTGATCTGAATGAACACTAATCTGAATAAACACCACTGATCAGAATGAACACCACTGATCTAAATGAACACCACTGATCAGAATGAGCACCAGTGATCAGAATGAACAACACTGATCAGAATGAACACCGCTGATCTGAATGAACACTGATCAGAAGGAATACCTCTCATCAGAATGAACACTAATCTGAATGAACACTACTCAGGATGAACACCACTGATCAGAATGAACACTATTTTGTTCACCTTGTAATATGGTGGGATATTTGATCTTTTTAGATTTCTCTTGTGACGAGAACACGTGTGTTCAGATGTGTTGCAGGTTGTGCACACAGTGTTCTTGCTTGTAACACTGGTGATGTTGTGCACACAGTGTTCTTGCTTGTAACACTGGTGATGTTGTGCACGGTGTTCTTGCTTGTAACGCTGGTGATGCTGTGCACAGTGTTCTTGCTTGTAACACTGGTGATGTTGTGCACGGTGTGCTTGTAACACTGCTGTGCACAGTGTTCTTGCTTGTAACACTGGTGATGTTGTGCACGGTGTTCTTGCTTGTAACGCTGGTGATGCTGTGCACAGTGTTCTTGCTTGTAACACTGGTGATGTTGTGCACACAGTGTTCTTGCTTGTAACACTGGTGATGTTGTGCACAGTGTTCTTGCTTGTAACACTGGTGATGTTGTGCACACACTGTTCTTGCTTGTAACACTGGTGATGTTGTGCACACAGTGTTCTTGCTAGTAACACTGGTGATGTTGTGCACACAGTGTTCTTGCTTGTAACACTAGTGATGTTGTTGACAGTGTTCTTGCTTGTAACACTGGTGATGTTGTGCACAGTGTTCTTGCTTGTAGCACTGGTGATGTTCTGCACACAGTGTTCTTGCTAGTAACACTGGTGATGTTGTGCACACAGTGCTCTTGCTTGTAACACTGGTGATGTTGTGCACACAGTATTCTTGCTTGTAACACTGGTGATGTTGTGCACACAGTGTTCTTGCTTGTAACACTGGTGATGTTGTGCACAGAGTGTTCTTCCTTGTAACACTGGTGATGTTCTGCACACAGTGTTCTTGCTTGTAACACTGGTGATGTTCTGCACACAGTGTTCTTGCTTGAAACACTGGTGATGTTGTGCACACAGTGTTCTTGCTAGTAACACTGGTGATGTTGTGCACACAGTGCTCTTGCTTGTAACACTGGTGATGTTGTGCACACAGTATTCTTGCTTGTAACACTGGTGATGTTGTGGACAAAGTGTTCTTGCTTGTAACACTGGTGATGTTGTGCACACAGTGTTCTTGCTTGTAACACTGGTGATGTTGTGCACAGAGTGTTCTTCCTTGTAACACTGGTGATGTTGTGCACACAGTGTTCTTGCTTGTAACACTGGTGATATTGTACACACAATGTTCTTGCTTGTAACACTGGTGATGGTGTGCACACAGTGTTCTTGCTTGTAACACTGGTGATGTTGTGCACAGTGCTCTTGCTTGTAACACTGGTGATGTTGTGCACACAGTGTCCTTGCTTCTAACACTGGTGATGTTGTGCACACAGTGTTCTTGCTTGTAACACTGGTGATGTTGTGCACAAAGTGTTCTTGCTTGTAACACTGGTGATGTTTTGCAGAGTGTTCTTTCTTGTAACGCTGGTGAGGTTGTGCACACAGTGTTCTTGCTTGTAACACTGATGTTGTGCACACAGTGTACTTCCTTGTAACACTGGTGATGTTGTGCACAGTGTTCTTGCTTGTAACACTGGTGATGTTGTGCACACAGTGTTCTTCCTTGTAACACTGGTGATGTTGTTCACACAGTGTTTTTGCTTGTAACACAGGTGATGTTGTGCACACAGTGTTCTTGCTTGTAACGCTAGTGATGTTGTGCACACAGTGTTCTTGCTTGTAACACTGGTGATGTTGTGCACACAGTGTTCTTGCTTGTAACACTGGTGATGTTGTGCACACAGTGTTCTTCCATGTAACACTGGTGATTTTGTGCACACAGTGTTCTTGCTTGAAACACTGGTGATGTTGTGCACACGGTGTTCTTGCTTGTAACACTGGTGATGTTATGCACACAGTGTTCTTGCTTGTAACACTGGTGATGCTGTGCACACAGTGTTCTTGCTTGTAACACTGGTGATGTTGTGCACACGGTGTTCTTGCTTGTAACACTGGTGATGTTGTGCACACAGTGTTCTTGCTTGTAACACTGCCTGATGTTGTGCACACAGTGTTCTTGCTTGTAACACTGGTGATGTTGTGCACAGTGTTCTTGCTTGTAACACTGGTGATGTTGTGCACAGTGTTCTTGCTTGTAACACTGGTGATGTTGTGCACACAGTGTTCTTGCTTGTAACACTGGTGATGTTGTGCACACAGTGTTCTTGCTTGTAACGCTGGTGATGTTGTGCACAGTGTTCATGCTTGTAACACAGGTGATGTTGTGCACAGTGTTCTTGCTTGTAACACTGGTGATGGGTTGCACACAGTGTTCTTGCTTGTAACACTGGTGATGTTGTGCACACAGTTTTCTTGCTTGTAACACTGGTGATGTGGTGTGTACAACACAGTTTGCACACAGTGTTCTTGCTTGTAACACTGGTGATGGGTTGCACACAGTGTTCTTGCTTGTAACACTGGTGATGTTGTGCACACAGTGTTCTTGCTTGTAACACTGGTGATGTTGTGCACACAGTGTTCTTGCTTGTAACACTGCCTGATGTTGTGCACACAGTGTGCTTGCTTGTAACACTGGTAATGTTGTGCACACAGTGTTCTTGCTTGTAACACTGGTGATGTTGTGCACACAGTGTTCTTGCTTGTAACACTGGTGATGTGCACACAGTGTTCTTGCTTGTAACACTGGTGATGTGGTGCACACAGTGTACTTGCTTATAACACTGGTGATGTGGTGCACACAGTGTTCTTGCTTGTAACACTGGTGATGTTGTCCACACAGTGTTCTTGCTTGTAACACTGGTGATGTTGTGCACACAGTGTTCCTGCTTGTAACACTGGTGATGTTGTGCACACAGTGTTCCTGCTTGTAACACTGGTGACGTTGTGCACACAGTGTTCTTGCTTGTAACACTGGAGATGTTGTGCACACAGTGTTCTTGCTTGTAACACTGGTGATGTTGTGCACAGAGTGTTCTTGCTTGTAACACTGGTGACGTTGTGCACACAGTGTTCTTGCTTGTAACACTGGTGATGTTGTGCAAACAGTGTTCTTGCCTGCAACACTGGTGATTTTGTGCACACAGAGTTCTTGCCTGTAACACTGATGATGTTGTGCACACATTGTTCTTGCTTGTAACACTGGTGATGTTGTGCACAGTGTTCTTGCTTGTAACACTGGTGATGTTGTGCACACAGTGTTCTTGCTTATTACACTGGTGATGTTGTGCACACAGTGTTCATGCTTGTAACACTGGTGACGATGTGCACACAGTGTTCTTGCTTGTAACGCAGGTGATGTTGTGCACTCAGTGTTCTTGCTTGTAACACTTGTGATGCTGTGTACACAGTGTTCTTGCTTGTAGCTCTAGTGATGTTGTGCACACAGTATTCTTGCTTGTAACACTGGTGATGTTGTGCGCACTGTGTTCTTGCTTGTAACACTGGTGATGTTGTGCACACAGTGTTCTTGCTTGTAACACTGGTGATGCTATGCACAGTGTTCTTGCTTGTAACACTGGTGATGTTGTGCTCAGTATTCTTGCTTGTAACACTGGTCATGCTATGCACAGTGTTCTTGCTTGTAACACTGGTGATGTGCATAGTGTTCTTGCTTGTAACACTGGTGATGCTATGGACAGTGTTCTTGCTTGTAACACTAGTGATGTTGTGGACAGTGTTCTTGCTTGTAGCACTGGTGATGTTGTGCACACACTGTTCTTGCTTGTAACACTGGTGATGTTATGCACACACTGTTCTTGCTTGTAACACTGGTGATGTTGTGCACACAGCGTTCTTGCTTGTAACACTTGTGATGGTGTGCACACAGTGTTCTTGCTTGTAACACTAGTGATGTTGTGGACAGTGTTCTTGCTTGTAGCACTGGTGATGTTGTGCACACAGTGTTCTTGCTTGTAACACTGGTGATGTTGTGCACACAGTGTTCTTGCTTGTAACACTGGGGATGCTATGGACAGTGTTCTTGCTTGTAACACTAGTGATGTTGTGGACAGTGTTCTTGCTTGTAGCACTGGTGATGTTGTGCACACACTGTTCTTGCTTGTAACACTGGTGATGTTATGCACACACTGTTCTTGCTTGTAACACTGGTCATGTTGTGCACACAGCGTTCTTGCTTGTAACACTGGTGATGGTGTGCACACAGTGTTCTTGCTTGTAACACTAGTGATGTTGTGGACAGTGTTCTTGCTTGTAACACTGGTGATGTTGTGCACACAGTGTTCTTGCTTATTACACTGGTGATGTTGTGCACACAGTGTTCATGCTTGTAACACTGGTGATGATATGCACACAGTGTTCTTGCTTGTAACACTGGTGATGTTATGCACACAGTGTTCTTGCTTGTAACACTGGTGATGTTGTACACACAGTGTTCTTGCTTGTAACACTGGTGATGGTGTGCACACAGTGTTCTTGCTTGTAACACTGGTGATGTTGTGCACACAGTGTTCTTGCTTGTTACACTGGTGATGTTGTGTACAGAGTGTTCTTGCTTGTAACACTTGTGATGTTGTGCACACAGTGTTCTTGCTTGCAACACTGGTGATGATTTGCACAGTGTTCTTGCTTGTAACACTGGTGATGTTTTGCACAGTGTTCTTGCTTGTAACACTGGTGATGTTGTGCACACAGTGTTCTTGCTTGTAACACTGGTGTTGTTGTGCACACAGTTTTCTTGCTTGTAACACTGGTGATGTTGTGCACACGGTGTTCTTGTTTGTAACACTGGTGATGTTATGCACACAGTGTTCTTGCTTGTAACACTGGTGATGTTGCGCACACGGTGTTCTTGCTTGTAACACTGGTGATGTTATGCACTCAGTGTTCTTGCTTGTAACACTGCTGATGTTGTGAACAGTGTTCTTGCTTGTAACACTGCCTGATGTTGTGCACACAGTGTTCTTGCTTGTAACACAGGTGATGTTGTGCACAGTGTTCTTGCTTGTAACACTGGTGATGTGCACACAGTGTTCTTGCTTGTAACACTGGTGATGTTGTTCACAGTGTTCTTGCTTGCAACACTGGTGATGTTGTGCACAGTATTCTTGCTTGTAACACTGTTGATACTATGCACAGTGTTCTTGCTTGTAACAGTGGTGATGTTGTCCACACAGTGTTCTTGCTTGTAACACTGGTGATGCTATGCACAGTGTTCTTGCTTGTAGCACTGGTGATGCTATGCACATTGTTCTTGCTTGTAACACTCGTGATGCTATGCACAGTGTTCTTGCTTGTAACACTGGTGATGTGCACACAGTGTTCTCGCTTGTAACACAGGTGGTGTTGTGCACACAGTGTTCTTGCTTGTAACACTGGTGATGTTGTGCACAAAGTGTGCTTGCTTGTAACACTGGTGATGTTGTGCACACAGTGTTCTTCCTTGTAACACTGGTGATGTTGTGCACACAGTGTTCTTGCTTGTAACACTGGTGATGTGCACACAGTGTTCTTGCTTGTAACACTGGCGATGTGGTGCACACAGTGTTCTTGCTTATAACACTGGTGATGTGGTGCACACAGTGTTCTTGCTTGTAACACTGGTGATGTTGTCCACAGAGTGTTCTTGCTAGTAACACTGGTGATGTTGTGCACACAGTGTTCTTGCTTGTAACACTGGTGATGTTGTGCACACAGTGTTCCTGCTTGTAACACTGGTGACGTTGTGCACACAGTGTTCTCGCTTGTAACACTGGAGATGTTGTGCACACAGTGTTCTTGCTTGTAACACTGGTGATGTGCACAGAGTGTTCTTGCTTGTAACACTGGTGATGTTGTGCAAACAGTGTTCTTGCCTGCAACACTGGTGATTTTGTGCACACAGTGTTCTTGTCTGTAACACTGGTGATGTTGTGCACACTTTGTTCTTGCTTGTAACACTGGTGATGTTGTGCACACAGTGTTCATGCTTGTAACACTGGTGATGATATGCACACAGTGTTCTTGCTTGTAACACTGGTGATGTTATGCACACAGTGTTCTTGCTTTGCTTGTAACACTGGTGACTTGGTGACGTTGTGCACAGTGTTCTTGCTTGTAACACTGGTGATGTTGAGCACACAGTGTTCTTGCTTGTAACGCTGGTGATGTTGTGCACTCAGTTTTCTTGCTTGTAACACTTGTGATGCTGTGTACACAGTGTTCTTGCTTGTAACACTAGTGATGTTGTGCACACAGTATTCTTGCTTGTAACACTGGTGATGTTGTGCGCACTGTGTTCTTGCTTGTAACACTGGTGATGTTGTGCACACAGTGTTCTTGCTTGTAACACTGGTGATGCTATGCACAGTGTTCTTGCTTGTAACAGTGGTGATGTTGTGCTCAGTATTCTTGCTTGTAACACGGGTCATGCTATGCACAGTGTTCTTGCTTGTAACACTGGTGATGTTGTGCACAGTGTTCTTGCTTGTAACACTGGGGATGCTATGGACAGTGTTCTTGCTTGTAACACTAGTGATGTTGTGGACAGTGTTCTTGCTTGTAGCACTGGTGATGTTGTGCACACACTGTTCTTGCTTGTAACACTGGTGATGTTATGCACACACTGTTCTTGCTTGTAACACTGGTGATGTTGTGCACACAGCGTTCTTGCTTGTAACACTGGTGATAGTGTGCACACAGTGTTCTTGCTTGTAACACTAGTGATGTTGTGGACAGTGTTCTTGCTTGTAGCACTGGTGATGTTGTGCACACAGTGTTCTTGCTTGTAACACTGGTGATGTTGTGCACACAGTGTTCTTGCTTGTAACACTGGTGATGTTGTGCACACAGTGTTCTTGCTTGTAACACTGGTGATGTTGTGCGCACTGTTCTTGCTTGTAACACTGGTGATGTTGTGCACACAGTGTTCTTGCTTGTAACACTGGTGATGTTGTGCGCACTGTTCTTGCCTGTAACACTGGTGATGTTGTGCACACAGTGCTCTTGCTTGTAACACTGGTGATGCTGTGTACACAGTGTTCTTGCTTGTAACACTAGTGATGTTGTGCACACAGTATTCTTGCTTGTAACACTGGTGATGTTGTGCGCACTGTGTTCTTGCTTGTAACACTGGTGATGTTGTGCACACAGTGTTCTTGCTTGTAACACTGGTGATGCTATGCACAGTGTTCTTGTTTGTAACACTGGTGAAGTTGTGCTCAGTATTCTTGCTTGTAACACTGGTGATGCTATGCACAGTGTTCTTGCTTATAACACTGGTGATGTTGTGCACAGTGTTCTTGCTTGTAACACTGGTGATGTTGTGCACACAGTGTTCTTGCTTGTAACACTAGTGATGTTGTGGACAGTGTTCTTGCTTGTAGCACTGGTGATGTTGTGCACACACTGTTCTTGCTTGTAACACTGGTGATGTTATGCACACACTGTTCTTGCTTGTAACACTGGTGATGTTGTGCACACAGCGTTCTTGCTTGTAACACTGGTGATGGTGTGCACACAGTGTTCTTGCTTGTAACACTAGTGATGTTGTGGACAGTGTTCTTGCTTGTAGCACTGGTGATGTTGTGCACACAGTGTTCTTGCTTGTAACACTGGTGATGTTGTGCACACAGTGTTCTTGCTTGTAACACTGGTGATGTTGTGCACACAGTGTTCTTGCTTGTAACACTGGTGATGTTGTGGACAAAGTGTTCTTGCTTGTAACACTGGTGATGTTGTGCACACAGTGTTCTTGCTTGTAACACTGGTGATGTTGTACACACAGTGTTCTTGCTTGTAACACTGGTGATGGTGTGCACACAGTGTTCTTGCTTGTAACACTGGTGATGTTGTGCGCACTGTTCTTGCTTGTAACACTGGTGATGTTGTGCACACAGTGCTCTTGCTTGTAACACTGGTGATGTTGTGCACACAGTGTTCTTGCTTGTAACACTGGTGATGGGTTGCACACAGTGTTCTTGCTTGTAACACTGGTGATGTTGTGCACACAGTGTTCTTGCTTGTAACACTGGTGATGTTGTGCACACAGTGTTCTTGCTTGTAACACTGGTGATGTTGTGCACACAGTGTTCTTGCTTGTAACACTGGTGATGTTGTGCACACAGTGTTCTTGCTTGTGACACTGGTGATGTTGTGTACAGAGTGTTCTTGCTTGTAACACTTGTGATGTTGTGCACACAGTGTTCTTGCTTGCAACACTGGTGATGATTTGCACAGTGTTCTTGCTTGTAACACTGGTGATGTTTTGCACAGTGTTCTTGCTTGTAACACTGGTGATGTTGTGCACACAGTGTTCTTGCTTGTAACACTGGTGATGTTGTGCACACAGTTTTCTTGCTTGTAACACTGGTGATGTTGTGCACACGGTGTTCTTGTTTGTAACACTGGTGATGTTATGCACACAGTGTTCTTGCTTGTAACACTGGTGATGCTGTGCACACAGTCTTCTTGCTTGTAACACTGACGATGTTGCGCACACGGTGTTCTTGCTTGTAACACTGGTGATGTTATGCACTCAGTGTTCTTGCTTGTAACACTGCTGATGTTGTGCACACAGTGTTCTTGCTTGTAACATTGCCTGATGTTGTGCACACAGAGTTCCTGCTTGTAACACTGGTGATGTTGTGCATAGTGTTCTTGCTGGTAACACTGGTGATGTTGTGCACAGTGTTCTTGCTTGTAACACTTGTGATGTTGTGCACACAGTGTTCTTGCTTGCAACACTGGTGATGATTTGCACAGTGTTCTTGCTTGTAACACTGCTGATGTTGTGCACACAGTGTTCTTGCTTGTAACACTGCCTGATGGTGTGCACACAGTGTTCTTGCTTGCAACACTGGTGATGATTTGCACAGTGTTCTTGCTTGCAACACTGGTGATGATTTGCACAGTGTTCTTGCTTGTAACACTGGTGATGTTTTGCACAGTGTTCTTGCTTGTAACACAGGTGATGTTGTGCACAGTGTTCTTGCTTGTAACACTGGTGATGTTGTGCACACAGTGTTCTTGCTTGTAACACTGGTGATGTTGTGCACAGTATTCTTGCTTGTAACACTGTTGATACTATGCACAGTGTTCTTGCTTGTAACACTGGTGATGTTCTCCACACAGTGTTCTTGCTTGTAACACTGGTGATGCTATGCACAGTGTTCTTGCTTGTAACACTGGTGATGCTATGCACAGTGTTCTTGCTTGTAATACTGGTGATGTTGTGCACACAGTGTTCTTGCTTGTAACACAAATGATGTTGTGCACACAGTGTTCTTGCTTATAACACTGGTGATGTTGTGCACACAGTGTTGTTGCTTGTAACACTGGTGATGTTGTGCACACAGTGTTCTTGCTTGTAACACTGGTGATGTTGTGCACACAGTGTTCTTGCTTGTAACACTGGTAATGTTGTGCACACAGTGTTCTTGCTTGTAACACTGGTGATGTTGTGCACACAGTGTTCTTGCTTGTAACACTGGTGATGTTGTGCACACAGTGTTCTTCCTTGTAACACTGGTGATGTTATGCACAGTGTTCTTGCTTGTAACACTGGTGATGCTATGGACAGTGTTCTTGCTTGTAACACTAGTGATGTGGACAGTGTACTTGCTTGTAGCACTGGTGATGTTGTGCACACACTGTTCTTGCTTGTAACACTGGTGATGTTGTGCACACACTGTTCTTGCTTGTAACACTGGTGATGTTGTGCACACAGTGTTATTGCTTGTAACACTAGTGATGTTGTAGACAGTGTTCTTGCTTGTAGCACTGGGGATGTTGTGCACACAGTGTTCTTGCTTGTAACACTGGTGATGTTGTGGACAAAGTGTTCTTGCTTGTAACACTGGTGATGTTGTGCACACAGTGTTCTTGCTTGTAACACTGGTGATGTTGTGCACACAGTGTTCTTGCTTGTAACACTGGTGATGTTGTGGACAAAGTGTTCTTGCTTGTAACACTGGTGATGTTGTGCACACAGTGTTCTTGCTTGTGACACTGGTGATGTTGTCCACAGAGTGTTCTTGCTTGTAACACTGGTGATGTTGTGCACACAGTGTTCTTGCATGTAACACTGGTGATGTTGTACACACAGTGTTCTTGCTTGTAACACTGGTGATGCTATGCACAGTGTTCTTGCTTGTAACACTGGTGATGTTGTCCGCAGAGTGTTCTTGCTTGTAACACTGGTGATGTTGTGCACAGAGTGTTCTTGCATGTAACACTGGTGATGTTGTACACACAGTGTTCTTGCTTGTAACACTGGTGATGCTATGCACAGTGTTCTTGCTTGTAATACTGGTGATGTTTTGCACACAGTGCTCTTGCTTGTAACACTGGTGATGTTGTGCACACAGTGTTCTTGCTTGTAACACTGGTGATGTTGTGCACACTGTGTTCTTGCTTGTAACACTGGTGATGTTGTGCACACAGTGTTCTTGCTTGTAACACTGGTGATGTTGTACACACAGTGTTCTTGCTTGTAACACTGGTGATGGTGTGCACACAGTGTTCTTTCTTGTAACACTGGTGATGTTGTGCACACAGTGTTCTTGCTTGTAACACTGGTGATGTTGTGCACAAAGTGTTCTTGCTTGTAACGCTTGTGATGTTGTGCACACAGTGTTCTTGCTTGTAACACTGGTGATGCTTTGCACAGTGTTCTTGCTTGTAACACTGGTGATGTTTTGCACAATGTTCTTGCTTGTAACGCTGGTGATGTTGTGCACACAGTGTTCTTGCTTGTAACACTGATGTTGTGCACACAGTGTTCTTGCTTGTAACACTGGTGATGTTGTGCACAGTGTTCTTGCTTGTAACACTGGTGATGTTGTGTACACAGTGTTCTTGCTTGTAACACAGGTGATGTTGTTCACACAGTGTTTTTGCTTGTAACACAGGAAATGTTGTGCACACAGTGTTCTTCCTTGTAACACTGTTGATGTTGTGCACACAGTGTTCTTGCTTGTAACACTGGCGATGTTGTGCACACAGTGTTCTTGCTTGTAACACTGGTGATGTTGTGCACACAGTGTTCTTGCTTGTAACACTGGTGATGTTGTGCACACGGTGTTCTTGCTTGTAACACTGGTGATGTTGTGCACACGGTGTTCTTGCTTGTAACACTGGTGATGCTGTTCACACAGTGTTCTTGCTTGTAACACTGGTGATGTTGTACACACGGTGTTCTTGCTTGTAACACTGGTGATGTTAAGCACACAGTGTTCTTGCTTGTAGCACTGCTGATGTTGTGCACACAGTGTTTTTCCTTGTAACACTGCCTGATGTTGTGCACACAGTGTTCTTGCTTGTAACACTGGTGATGTTGTGCACACATTGCTCTTTCCTGTAACACTGGTGATGTTGTGCACACCGTGTTCTTGCTTGCAACACTGGTGATGTTGTGCACACAGTGTTCTTGCTTGTAACACTGGTGATGTTGTGCACAGTGTTCTTGCTTGTAACACTGGTGATGTTGTGCACACAGTGTTCTTGCCTGTAACACTGGTGATTTTGTGCACACAGTGTTCTTGCCTGTAACAATGGTGATGTTGTGCACACATTGTTCTTACCTGTAACACTGGTGATGTTGTGCACACAGTGTTCTTGCTTGTAACACTGGTGATGTTGTGCACACAGTGTTCTTGCTTGTAACACTGGTGATGTTGTGCAGTGTTCTTGCTTGTTACACTGGTGATGTTGTGCACACAGTGTTCTTGCTTGTAACACTGGTGATGTTGTGCACACATTGTTCTTGCTTGTAACACTGGTGATGTTGTGGACAGTGTTCTTGCTTGTAACACTGGTGATGTTGTGCACACAGTGTTCTTGCTTGTAACACTGGTGATGTTGTGCACAGTGTTCTTGCTTCTAACACTGGTGATGTTGTGCACACATTGTTCTTGCTTGTAACACTGGTGATGTTGTGGACAGTGTTCTTGCTTGTAACACTGGTGATGTTGTGCACACAGTGTTCTTGCTTGTAACACTGGTGATGTTGTGGACAGTGTTCTTGCTTGTAACACTGCTGATGTTGTGCACAGTGTTCTTCCTAGTAACACTGGTGATGTTGTGCACACAGTGTTCTTGCTTCTAACACTGGTGATGTTGTGCACACAGTGTTCTTGCTTGTAACACTGGTGATGTTGTGGACAGTGTTCTTGCTTGTAACACTGCTGATGTTGTGCACAGTGTTCTTCCTAGTAACACTGGTGATGTTGTGCACACAGTGTTCTTGCTTGTAACAATGGTGATGTTGTGCAGTGTTCTTGCTTGTAACACTGGTGATGTTGTGCAGTGTTCTTGCTTGTTACACTGGTGATGTTGTGCACACAGTGTTCTTGCTTGTAACAATGGTGATGTTGTGCACACAGTGTTCTTGCATGTAACACTAGTGATGTTCTGCACACAGTGTTCTTGCTTGTAACACTTGTGATGTTGTGCACACAGTGTTCTTGCTTGTAACACTGCTGATGTTGTGCACAGTGTTCTTCCTAGTAACACTGGTGATGTTGTGCACACAGTGTTCTTGCTTGTAACACTGGTGATGTTCTCAGTGTTCTTGCTTGTAACACTGGTGATGTTCTCAGTGTTCTTGCTTGTAACACTGGTTATGTTGTGCACACAGTGTTCTTGCTTATAACACTGTTGTTGTTGTGCACAGTGTTCTTGCTTGTAACGCTGGTGATGTTGTTCACAGTGTTCTTGCTTGTAACGCTGGTGATGTTGTGCACAGTGTTTTTGCTTGTAACACTGGTGATGTTGTGGACAGTGTTCTTGCTTGTAACGCTGGTGATGTTGTGGACAGTGTTCTTGCTTGTAACACTGGTGATGTTGTGGACAGTGTTCTTCCTTGTAACGCTGGTGATGTTGTGGACAGTGTTCTTGCTTGTAACGCTGGTGATGTTGTGCACACAGTGTTCTTGCTTGTAACACTGGTGATGTTGTGTACACAGTGTTCTTGCTTGTAACACTGGTGATGTTGTGCACACAGTGTTCTTGCTTGTAACACTGGTGACGTTGTGCACACAGTGTTCTTGCTTGCAACACTGGTGATGTTGTGCACACAGTGTTCTTGCTTGTAACACTGGTGATGTTTTGTACGGTGTTCTTGCTTGTAACACTGCTGATGTTGTGCACACAGTGTTCTTGCTTGTAACACTGGTGATGTTGTGCACACAGTGTTCTTGCTTGTAACACTGGTGATGTTGTGCACACAGTGTTCTTGCATGTAACACTAGTGATGTTGTGCACACAGTGTTCTTACTTGTAACACTGGTGATGTTGTGCACACAGTGTTCTTGCTTGTAACACTGGTGATGTTGTGCACAGTGTTCTTGCTTGTAACACTGGTGTTGTTGTGCACAGTGTTCTTCCTAGTAACACTGGTGATGTTGTGCACACAGTGTTCTTGCTTGTAACATTGGTGATGTTGTGCACAGTGTTCTTGCTTGTAACACTGGTGATGTTGTGCACACAGTGTTCTTGCTTGTAACATTGGTGATGTTGTGCACCGTGTTCTTCCTAGTAACACTGGTGATGTTGTGCACACAGTGTTCTTGCTTGTAACATTGGTGATGTTGTGCACAGTGTTCTTGCTTGTAACGCTGGTGATGTTGTGCACACAGTGTTCTTGCTTGTAACACTGGTGATGCTGTGCATACAGTGTTCTTGCTTGTAACACTGGTGATGTTGTGCACAGTGTTCTTGCTTGTAACACTGGTGATGTTGTGCACAGTGTTCTTGCTTGTAACGCTGGTGATGTTGTGCACAGTGTTCTTGCTTGTAACACTGGTGATGTTGTGGACAGTGTTCTTGCTTGTAACACTGGTGATGTTGTGGACAGTGTTCTTGCTTGTAACACTGGTGATGTTGTGCACAGTGTTCTTGCTTGTAACGCTGGTGATGTTGTGCACAGTGTTTTTGCTTGTAGCACTGATGATGTTGTGGACAGTGTTCTTGCTTGTAACGCTGGTGATGTTGCGCACAGTGTTCTTGCTTGTAACACTGGTGATGTTGTGCACACAGTGTTCTTGCTTGTAACACTGGTGATGTTGTGTACACAGTGTTCTTGCTTGTAACACTGGTGATGTTGTGCACACAGTGTTCTTGCTTGTAACACTGGTGACGTTGTGCACACAGTGTTCTTGCTTGCAACACTGGTGATGTTGTGCACACAGTGTTCTTGCTTGTAACACTGGTGATGTTTTGTACGGTGTTCTTGCTTGTAACACTGGTGATGTTGTGCACACAGTGTTCTTGCTTGTAACACTGGTGACGTTGTGCACACAGTGTTCTTGCTTGCAACACTGGTGATGTTGTGCACACATTGTTCTTGCTTGTAACACTGGTGATGTTGTGGACAGTGTTCTTGCTTGTAACACTGGTGATGTTGTGCACACAGTGTTCTTGCTTGTAACACTGGTGATGTTGTGCACAGTGTTCTTGCTTCTAACACTGGTGATGTTGTGCACACATTGTTCTTGCTTGTAACACTGGTGATGTTGTGGACAGTGTTCTTGCTTGTAACACTGGTGATGTTGTGCACACAGTGTTCTTGCTTGTAACACTGGTGATGTTGTGGACAGTGTTCTTGCTTGTAACACTGCTGATGTTGTGCACAGTGTTCTTCCTAGTAACACTGGTGATGTTGTGCACACAGTGTTCTTGCTTCTAACACTGGTGATGTTGTGCACACAGTGTTCTTGCTTGTAACACTGGTGATGTTGTGGACAGTGTTCTTGCTTGTAACACTGCTGATGTTGTGCACAGTGTTCTTCCTAGTAACACTGGTGATGTTGTGCACACAGTGTTCTTGCTTGTAACAATGGTGATGTTGTGCAGTGTTCTTGCTTGTAACACTGGTGATGTTGTGCAGTGTTCTTGCTTGTTACACTGGTGATGTTGTGCACACAGTGTTCTTGCTTGTAACAATGGTGATGTTGTGCACACAGTGTTCTTGCATGTAACACTAGTGATGTTCTGCACACAGTGTTCTTGCTTGTAACACTTGTGATGTTGTGCACACAGTGTTCTTGCTTGTAACACTGCTGATGTTGTGCACAGTGTTCTTCCTAGTAACACTGGTGATGTTGTGCACACAGTGTTCTTGCTTGTAACACTGGTGATGTTCTCAGTGTTCTTGCTTGTAACACTGGTGATGTTGTTCTCAGTGTTCTTGCTTGTAACACTGGTTATGTTGCGCACACAGTGTTCTTGCTTGAAACACTGTTGATGTTGTGCACAGTGTTCTTGCTTGTAACGCTGGTGATGTTGTTCACAGTGTTCTTGCTTGTAACGCTGGTGATGTTGTGCACAGTGTTTTTGCTTGTAACACTGGTGATGTTGTGGACAGTGTTCTTGCTTGTAACGCTGGTGATGTTGTGGACAGTGTTCTTGCTTGTAACACTGGTGATGTTGTGGACAGTGTTCTTCCTTGTAACACTGGTGATGTTGTGGACAGTGTTCTTGCTTGTAACGCTGGTGATGTTGTGCACACAGTGTTCTTGCTTGTAACACTGGTGATGTTGTGTACACAGTGTTCTTGCTTGTAACACTGGTGATGTTGTGCACACAGTGTTCTTGCTTGTAACACTGGTGACGTTGTGCACACAGTGTTCTTGCTTGCAACACTGGTGATGTTGTGCACACAGTGTTCTTGCTTGTAACACTGGTGATGTTTTGTACCGTGTTCTTGCTTGTAACACTGCTGATGTTGTGCACACAGTGTTCTTGCTTGTAACACTGGTGATGTTGTGCACACAGTGTTCTTGCTTGTAACACTGGTGATGTTGTGCACACAGTGTTCTTGCATGTAACACTAGTGATGTTGTGCACACAGTGTTCTTACTTGTAACACTGGTGATGTTGTGCACACAGTGTTCTTGCTTGTAACACTGGTGATGTTGTGCACAGTGTTCTTGCTTGTAACACTGGTGTTGTTGTGCACAGTGTTCTTCCTAGTAACACTGGTGATGTTGTGCACACAGTGTTCTTGCTTGTAACATTGGTGATGTTGTGCACAGTGTTCTTGCTTGTAACACTGGTGATGTTGTGCACACAGTGTTCTTGCTTGTAACATTGGTGATGTTGTGCACCGTGTTCTTCCTAGTAACACTGGTGATGTTGTGCACACAGTGTTCTTGCTTGTAACATTGGTGATGTTGTGCACAGTGTTCTTGCTTGTAACGCTGGTGATGTTGTGCACACAGTGTTCTTGCTTGTAACACTGGTGATGCTGTGCATACAGTGTTCTTGCTTGTAACACTGGTGATGTTGTGCACAGTGTTCTTGCTTGTAACACTGGTGATGTTGTGCACAGTGTTCTTGCTTGTAACGCTGGTGATGTTGTGCACAGTGTTCTTGCTTGTAACACTGGTGATGTTGTGGACAGTGTTCTTGCTTGTAACACTGGTGATGTTGTGGACAGTGTTCTTGCTTGTAACACTGGTGATGTTGTGCACAGTGTTCTTGCTTGTAACGCTGGTGATGTTGTGCACAGTGTTTTTGCTTGTAGCACTGATGATGTTGTGGACAGTGTTCTTGCTTGTAACGCTGGTGATGTTGCGCACAGTGTTCTTGCTTGTAACACTGGTGATGTTGTGGACAGTGTTCTTGCTTGTAACACTGGTGATGTTGTGGACAGTGTTCTTGCTTGTAACACTGGTGATGTTGTGCACAGTGTTCTTGCTTGTAACGCTGGTGATGTTGTGCACAGTGTTTTTGCTTGTAGCACTGATGATGTTGTGGACAGTGTTCTTGCTTGTAACGCTGGTGATGTTGCGCACAGTGTTCTTGCTTGTAACACTGGTGATGTTGTGCACACAGTGTTCTTGCTTGTAACACTGGTGATGTTGTGCACACAGTGTTCTTGCTTGTAACACTGGTGACGTTGTGCACACAGTGTTCTTGCTTGCAACACTGGTGATGTTGTGCACACAGTGTTCTTGCTTGTAACACTGGTGATGTTTTGTACGGTGTTCTTGCTTGTAACACTGGTGATGTTGTGCACACAGTGTTCTTGCTTGTAACACTGGTGACGTTGTGCACACAGTGTTCTTGCTTGCAACACTGGTGATGTTGTGCACACAGTGTTCTTGCTTGTAACACTGGTGATGTTTTGTACGGTGTTCTTGCTTGTAACACTGCTGATGTTGTGCACACAGTGTTCTTGCTTGTAACACTGGTGATGTTGTGCACACAGTGTTCTTGCTTGTAACACTGGTGATGTTTTGTACGGTGTTCTTGCTTGTAACACTGCTGATGTTGTGCACACAGTGTTCTTGCTTGTAACGCTGGTGATGTTGTGCACACAGTGTTCTTGCTTGTAACACTGGTGATGTTGTGTACACAGTGTTCTTGCTTGTAACACTGGTGATGTTGTGCACACAGTGTTCTTGCTTGTAACACTGGTGACGTTGTGCACACAGTGTTCTTGCTTGCAACACTGGTGATGTTGTGCACACAGTGTTCTTGCTTGTAACACTGGTGATGTTGTGCACACAGTGTTCTTGCTTGTAACACTGGTGATGTTGTGCACACAGTGTTCTTGCTTGTAACACTGCTGATGTTGTGCACACAGTGTTCTTGCATGTAACACTAGTGATGTTGTGCACACAGTGTTCTTACTTGTAACACTGGTGATGTTGTGCACACAGTGTTCTTGCTTGTAACACTGGTGATGTTGTGCACACAGTGTTCTTGCTTGTAACACTGGTGATGTTGTGCACACAGTGTTCTTGCTTGTAACACTGGTGATGTTGTGCACACAGTGTTCTTGCTTGTAACACTGCTGATGTTGTGCACACAGTGTTCTTGCTTGTAACACTGGTGATGTTGTGCACACAGTGTTCTTGCTTGTAACACTGGTGATGTTGTGCACACAGTGTTCTTGCTTGTAACACTGGTGATGTTGTGCACAGAGTGTTCTTGCATGTAACACTAGTGATGTTGTGCACACAGTGTTCTTACTTGTAACACTGGTGATGTTGTGCACACAGTGTTCTTGCTTGTAACACTGGTGATGTTGTGCACACAGTGTTCTTGCATGTAACACTAGTGATGTTGTGCACACAGTGTTCTTGCTTGTAACACTGGTGATGTTTTGTACGGTGTTCTTGCTTGTAACACTGCTGATGTTGTGCACACAGTGTTCTTGCTTGTAACACTGGTGATGTTATGCACACAGTGTTCTTGCTTGTAACACTGGTGATGTTGTGCACACAGTGTTCTTGCATGTAACACTAGTGATGTTGTGCACACAGTGTTCTTACTTGTAACACTGGTGATGTTGTGCACACAGTGTTCTTGCTTGTAACACTGGTGATGTTGTGCACAGTGTTCTTGCTTGTAACACTGGTGTTGTTGTGCACAGTGTTCTTCCTAGTAACACTGGTGATGTTGTGCACACAGTGTTCTTGCTTGTAACATTGGTGATGTTGTGCACAGTGTTCTTGCTTGTAACACTGGTGATGTTGTGCACACAGTGTTCTTGCTTGTAACACTGGTGATGTTGTGCACCGTGTTCTTCCTAGTAACACTGGTGATGTTGTGCACACAGTGTTCTTGCTTGTAACATTGGTGATGTTGTGCACACAGTGTTCTTGCTTGTAACATTGGTGATGTTGTGCACACAGTGTTCTTGCTTGTAACACTGGTGATGTTGTGCACACAGTGTTCTTGCTTGTAACATTGGTGATGTTGTGCACCGTGTTCTTCCTAGTAACACTGGTGATGTTGTGCACACAGTGTTCTTGCTTGTAACATTGGTGATGTTGTGCACAGTGTTCTTGCTTGTAACGCTGGTGATGTTGTGCACACAGTGTTCTTGCTTGTAACACTGGTGATGCTGTGCATACAGTGTTCTTGCTTGTAACACTGGTGATGTTGTGCACAGTGTTCTTGCTTGTAACACTGGTGATGTTGTGCACAGTGTTCTTGCTTGTAACGCTGGTGATGTTGTGCACAGTGTTCTTGCTTGTAACACTGGTGATGTTGTGCACAGTGTTCTTGCTTGTAACACTGGTGATGTTGTTCACAGTGTTCTTGCTTGCAACACTGGTGATGTTGTGCACACAGTGTTCTTGCTTGTAACGCTGGTGATGTTGTGCACAGTGTTTTTGCTTGTAGCACTGATGATGTTGTGGACAGTGTTCTTGCTTGTAACGCTGGTGATGTTGCGCACAGTGTTCTTGCTTGTAACACTGGTGATGTTGTGCACACAGTGTTCTTGCTTGTAACACTGGTGATGTTGTGCACACAGTGTTCTTGCTTGTAACACTGGTGATGTTGTGCACACAGTGTTCTTGCTTGTAACACTGGTGATGCTGTGCATACAGTGTTCTTGCTTGTAACACTGGTGATGTTGTGCACAGTGTTCTTGCTTGTAACACTGGTGATGTTGTGCACACAGTGTTCTTGCTTGTAACACTGGTGATGTTGTGCACACAGTGTTCTTGCTTGTAACACTGGTGATGTTGTGCACACAGTGTTCTTGCTTGTAACACTGGTGATGCTGTGCATACAGTGTTCTTGCTTGTAACACTGGTGATGTTGTGCACACAGTGTTGTTGCTTGTAACGCTTACGATGTTGTGCACACAGTGTTCTTGCTTGTAACACTTACGATGTTGTGCACACAGTGTTCTTGCTTGTAACACTTGTGATGTTGTGCACACAGTGTTCTTGCTTGTAGCACTTGTGATGTTGTGCACACAGTGTTCTTGCTTGTAACACTGGTGATGCTATGCACAGTGTTCTTGCTTGTAACACTGGTGATGTTGTTCACACAGTGTTCTTGCTTGCAACACTGGTGATATTGTGCACAGAGTGTTCTTGCTTGTAACACTTACGAATTTGTGCACACAGTGTTCATGCTTGTAACACTGGTGATGTTGTGCACACAGTGTTCTTGCTTGTAACACTTGTGATGTTGTGCACACAGTGTTCTTGCTTGTAACACTGGTGACGTTGTGCACACAGTGTTCTTGCTTATAACACTGGTGATGTTGTGCACACAGTGTTCTTGCTTGTAACACTGCTGATGTTGTGCACACAGTGTTCTTGCTTGTAACACTGGTGATGTTGTGCACAGTGTTCTTCCTAGTAACACTGGTGATGTTGTGCACACAGTGTTCTTGCTTGTAACACTGGTGATGTTGTGCACAGTGTTCTTGCTTGTAACGCTGGTGATGTTGTGATCTGGTCACTTTAAAGCTTACCCCAGGTGAATTGGTCACCTTAAAGCTTAACCCAGGTGATCTGGTCACCTTAAAGCTTAACCCAGGTGAACTGGTCTCCTTAAAGCTTATCCCAGGTGACCTGGTCACCTTATAGCTTATCCCTGGTGATCTGGTGACCTTAAAGCTTACCCCTGGTGATCTGGTTATATTAAAGCTTACCCCAGGTGAACTGGTCACCTTAAAACTTACCTCAGGTGATTTGGTCATATTAAAGCTTATCGTAGGTGATCTGTTCACCTTAAAGCTTACCCCACGTGATATGGTGACCTTAAAGCTTACCTCAGGTGATCTGGTCACCTTAAAGCTTACCGCACGTGATTTGGTTACCTTAAAGCTTACCCCAGAAGATTTTTTCACCTTAAGGCTTCCCCAATGTGATCTGGTCACCTTACATCCTACCCCTGGTTACCTTGTTACTCTATAACCTACCCCAGCTGTCCTGGTCACCTTAAAGCCCACCCTAGGTGACCTGGTCACCTTAAAACGTACTCCAGGTGACCTAGTCACCTTCTAGCTTACCTCAACGAGCCTCTGACCTTACAGCCAAGTTACCTGATGATCTAAATACCTGCAGGTCGGCCGGCACCAGAGGTCACCTGGTGGAGAGGGTCACGACTCCTGGCCAACCGCAGCATCACCCTGGGTCACCAGGAGGAGCCGCCAACGCCACACGCCATGAATCACGCCCTAGTAGGCGTCGGAGTCGGCGTGCGGCAGGTAAGGACGGAGGTGAACATCCCCGCCCTTACTAGGGACTACATCCACGCCAACCTTACCTGCCGCGCTACCAACAACAACATAACAGAACCTCTCTCTACTACCATGGCTCTACTGCTCTACCGTGAGTATAATGTGTGTGTGTGTGTGTGTGTGTGTGTGTGTGTGTGTGTGTGTGTACAGAGAAACTTTGCTCTGCTCGAGTGAGCTCTTCTTGCCACCTCACCAAGTGTGTCCACCATTGCTCTGTTACTCTCTTCATATTCGTCTCTTGGCCTCCTGCAGTTCTGTGGTGGATTATACATCACTGCAATGACCACCTTGTGCTCCTCAGACCGAAGTGTACCTACTATGTAGTCCCTCTCTCCAGTCCCGTCTATGCCTCCCATTTTCTCAAATTTCCATAGGTTTTTTACGAGCAGTGCAACCCCTCCTCCCCCTTTGCCCCTTCTATCTTTCCTCATGATTTGATATCCTGGTGGGAAGATTGCATCTGTTATTGTCTCAGTGAGTTTTGTTTCTGTAACTGCTATGATATCTGGGGACTTCTCATTGATTCTTTCTTGCCACTCCTCATATTTATTCGTTAATCCATCCGCATTTGTGTACCAAACCTTCAACTTCTGTTCTAATACTGAAACTGTGGTCCTGTGTGAATATTATTGTTGGGAGAGCGGGAGCCATGGTGGGGGCCTGTGGGGTTTGCAGTTGGGGTGGAGGAAGAGTTCCCATAGGGGGTTGCTGTAGGGGTAGGGTTCGTGGTGCGGGGGGTGAGGTCAGAGGGATCCGTGTGTGATTGTTGGTTTAGATTGGTCAGTTGCCTTGGGGGTGTCGTGGTTGGAGTCCTTCTGCTGGTGTTTCTGTGGGGTGTGCTTGCCCTTCCACCTGTGCCTGTTTTATTCTGCTCTTCATTGTCATTTCCTCCCATTCCTCCTTTCGTTTTTACACTCTCTCTTTCAGTATCATCCTTTCCTCCTGTGTTCTGTCTCGATCAAGGTACACACTCATGAACTCCTGTTTGTCTCTCAGCCGTGCTTTCTCCTGCAGGATCATGGTTCGAGTTGATTCTGCTTGAAAATTACTTTGAGAGGCCGTTTCCTTTTCTTTGTGAACCACCCGATTCTCCGAAAATTTGCCACCTGGGTCATGTCTCCCTCGCCTATCACCTTCATGATACCTTCAATCGCTTTTTTTTCCTCCTGTTTTCCTTCATCATAGGTTTCCCCTTCCGCTTCCTGGAGCCCATAGACAAAAACTGATCTCTCCCTTTCTTCCTCCCACTGTGACTCCCATTGCATCCTCTGAGGTGTTTTAGTTCCTTCCCGTGGAGTGTTCCTTCCTTCAATCCCTTCCCTAGCTGTGGCCCCTATGCTCATTGGTTTGTCTTTCCTGCTCACCTGTTCCTGGCACCCACAAGTGTCTGGTAGAGTCCCTGCATATGTCTTAGTTCCTTCAATGTCTTCCGACTTCTTATACTGTCCTAGTGTGCTCCCTGTCTTTGTTTTGGCCCTGGGTTTGACAGGACCTTTGCAAACATTTTAGCTTCCTTGCTCCCTCCAGACCCTCTGTGTCTGATGTAGATATTCTTGATGCTACTTCTGTACTATCTTTATCTCTAGGCTGTTTCAGATTTCTCAGCTTCTCTTCTAAGCTCTGTATCTTGGCTTCTGCTACTGTGGCATGTTGCTCCCACCTTCTGCTCTCTGCAGCTAATTCCTCTCAGTATTTTGTATGTCGTTATCATGTCCCCCCTATCTCTCCTGTCCTCCAGTGTCGCCAGGTTGATTTCCCTTAACCTCTCCTCGTAGGACATACCTCTTAGCTCTGGGACTAGTCTTGTTGCAAACCTTTGCACTTTCTCTAGTTTCTTTACGTGCTTGGCTAGGTGTAGGTTCCAAACTGGTGCCGCATACTCCAATATGGGCCTAACGTACACGGTGTACAGGGTCCTGAACGATTCCTTATTAAAGTGTCAGAATCCTGTTCTGAGGTTTGCTATGCACCCATATGCTGCAGCCGTTATTTGGTTGATGTGCGCTTCAGAAGATGTGCCTGGTGTTATACTCACCACAAGATCTTTTTCCTTGAGTGAGGTTTGTAGTCTCTGGGCCCCTAGACTGTACTCCGTCTGCGGTCTTCTTTGCCCTTCCCCAATCTTCATGACTTTGCCCTTGGTGGGATTGAACTCCAGGAGCCAATTGCTGGACCAGGTCTGCAGCCTGTCCAGATCCCTTTGTAGTTCTGCCTGGTCTTCGATCGAGTGAATTCTTCTCATCAACTTCACGTCATCTGCAAACAGGGACACCTCAGAGTCTATTCCTTCCGTCATGTCGTTCACAAATACCAGAAACAGCACTGGTCCTAGGACTGACCCCTGTGGGACCCCGCTGGTCACAGGTGCCCACTTTGACACCTCGCCACGTACCATGACTCGCTGCTGTCTTCCTGACAAATATTCCCTGATCCATTGTAGTGCCTTCCCTGTTATCCCTGCTTGGTCCTCCAGTTTTTGCACTAATCTCTTGTGTGGAACTGTGTCAAACGCCTTC
This sequence comes from Cherax quadricarinatus, assembly GCF_038502225.1. Classification (NCBI taxonomy): domain Eukaryota; kingdom Metazoa; phylum Arthropoda; class Malacostraca; order Decapoda; family Parastacidae; genus Cherax; species Cherax quadricarinatus. The sequence goes on along the minus strand of NW_027195984.1, from coordinate 72,854 downwards.
TTGCAGTCCAAGTATATGCAATCCACCCACCCCTCTCTCTCTTGTCTTACTGCTGTCACCATGTCATAGAACTCCAGTAGGTTTGTGACACAGGATTTCCCGTCCCTGAAACCATGTTGGCTGCTGTTGATGAGATCATTCCTTTCTAGGTGCTCCACCACTCTTCTCCTGATAATCTTCTCCATGACTTTGCATACTATACATGTTAGTGACACTGGTCTGTAGTTTAGTGCTTCATGTCTGTCTCCTTTTTTAAAGATTGGGACTCCATTTGCTGTCTTCCATTTCTCAGGCAAACTCCCTGTTTCGATAGATGTATTGAATATTGTTGTTAGGGGTACACATAGCGCCTCT